>NC_060267.1:81402768-81582725 GCF_021613505.1 Equus quagga
GGAGAGTGGGAAGAGTGTGGTAATGGGAAGGAAAGTGGAGTATCTAGACCCCACCTTCCAGTTTTAATCAGAGCACTCTACTTTTATCTCTTTTGTTCATTTATGTTCCCATGCAAAATACATTTGAACAAAGGATGCTCTAGCTTAAAAAGCTTGAAAGCAGCTGAACTAGATGACCTTTAATTTATTTCATCAATAAATAGTTACCGAGTGTCTGCTACATGCCAGCCTTTATGCCAAATCAAAGCTGAGTCAGACATGCCCCCTTTTCCCCAGGAGCTCACAGTTGAGAGGGAAGAGAGGATGAGTGAGTCACTCAGATGTACCAAGACAACCGTACCAATAGAGGAATGAGAACAGAGTATCAGACGTTTCTTGGAGGTTGTGTAAGAATTCTCTACTTGCCAGAAAAAAAGGAGAAAATGGAGGTAACAGCATGTGCAAAGGCATGGAGTCCTGAAGGAATGGGGATGGTTTGAGCACTTGAGTGTGGTTCAAGCTTAGAATGCATGAGGAAATGATGGGCAAGGAGGCTATGAGGTGGAAAAGTCTTTGAGCAAGGCTCCTCTCCTCTCTGAGTTTCACAGCTTCCTTATCACCAGAGTGAGGGGGCATACGTAAACGATCTGGAGAATCAGAATCTTTGGGTTTGAAGAGAATGTCTGTTGACTCCCTACAGTAGTGATTCTCAGTGTAGAATAATCCTCTCCCCTCAGGAGACAGTTGGCCATGTCTAGAGATATTTTCAGTTATCACACCTGTGGGGAGGAGGGGATGATACTGGCATCTAGTGGGTAGAGGTCAGGGGTGCTACTAAACATCTTACAATGCACAAGATAGCCCCCCACAATGAAGAATCCTCTGTCTCAAAATGTCAATAGTACTGAGCTTGAGAAATCCAGGCCTAGGGCTATAGGAAAAAGCCGTCTCCTGATAAACTGTCATCATGGCATTCAAGGTCACAGGTGCAAGGGCTCATGGGAGCTGTGGTCACTAAAACAAGGTGGGAAGGACTTGTGAAGGGATTCAGTGTCGATGCTGCTCTTCTACCATCACGGTGGCTCAGAGGTCAAACAAGAAGGGGACTTGGGGGTCACATCCTGAAGTCCAAGTATCTGCAGATCTATCCAGGATCTCAGACCCAATTAGTAGGCAGGATCCAGTTTCCCTGAATTCCAAAGCTGGATGTCTTCAAATCTCTGATCTCTAGAACCCAAATGGCTTCTTGCCTTTGCCTGGGCCTTGCAGGCATTTTATCTCCCTTCCGCCATCAAGTTGCCACAGCATGTCCATCTGTGCTCTGCAAATCACTGTGAACTCTCCACCCCCATTTCTACCCTGGGGTTTGATAAACAACCCTTCTCTGCTTTAAGACTCTTTCAGGAGACCTGTGAGAAGGGACTAGAAGACCATTTGCCTGTACTGGAGTCTCAGTTCTGTGTGGGGTAGGTTGAGTATGGCTCTCAAGTTAGACCCGAGTTCAAATCAAGCCCTGCAAGTATGGGTGGCTTCACTTTGGACTTTACCCCCCTGAGCCTTAGTTAGCTCATCTATAAAGAGAAGCCGATTAGAGTTCCTGCCTCATAGGGTTTTTGAGATAATGTACATAAAGTGCACAATGCATGGCAATGGGAAATGCTGAGTAGCTGGTGGCTGTGATGAGGTCTAAAAAGTTGGCCATCCTCCTAGGACCAACAGCTGGTACCACCAAGGAAGAGAATGCCTAGAGATCATTTTCCCCTGCAAAATCCAACCTTCCTCTCTCTTTACTGGTCTCCATTTGCAAAATTGGCTCCAAGGGGGAGGGGATAGAGAGTTCTTTCTGAATTCTGCCTAATGGGCCCATTGCTGTCCTTAAAATAAGTAATAATTTGGATTTTTGAGGTGAAAGAAGCTCTTGGAATTTTTAACTTAAGCATGTCTTCAGTTAACAAAGAAAGCTCGACTTGCATCATAATGTTACACATGACATACTCTGCCGCCCCTCGGACATGGTAATTCCAGGCCAGAGTATGGTGGCCTGCACAGATAGGGCCATGCCAGACCCTCTCCTCTGTCACAGTGTCTGTCCCACAAATGAATACCAGAAAGCTTGGCTAGATCCTAGTGTATTCTACGTCAGCTTCCTCTGTCTCTCCCAAGATAGATTTGCAAAACTCTTTACTCCCAGGTGGCCATCAGCTTTATAGCCTTCTCTTCTCCTGGTCCCCAATTTACCCCTTCTAAGTATCACCCACAGTCACATAAATTAATAGCACTCATATTTAACACACTTTTATCTGGCCCCAGAAGAAATGTTACAAAGGAAAACCTTCCAACCTATTATTTCCGAATTTCAAATTCATTCAGCTAAAAAAAAAAATCAGTTTATTAACCACTAACCACAAATGTACCAGGACCCATGCCAGTCATTAGGATACAGGAATGGACAAATAGACAAGTACCCTGCCCTCAGGGTGCTTGTTACTGCTGCAAACAGGAGGGAAGGACAGAAAACAGACACTTACATGAGACTTGCAGGGAGATGAGACCAAGCCTTGTGATTGTCAGGGAGGGCTTCATAAACACAGTGGACTCTTAAACTGACAACATAAGGATGAGCAGGAATTAGGCAGCTGAATTGGAGAAAGAGGGCAAAGCAGAGGTAACAGCATATGCAAAGTCCTGGAGTAAAGAGTGACCCTGGTGAGTAGAAGGAATTAGAGGAAGTTCAGGCTTGCTGGAGTGGAGAGGGAGGGAGATAGAAGGTGTGAGAGAGATGAGGCCAGAGAAGTAAGAAAGGACTAGATCCTGAAAGGTCCCATAATTGATCATTTTAGAGTGAGGGCTTTTTTCTAAGCTCGGTGAGAAGCCACATATTTATGTATAGAACAACCACTCAATTTAATGTGTATTTACTGAATGCTTTCTATGTATCCAATCCTCCCCTAGGCACCATGGGTGAGGAATGAGGAGAGAATACAAATGTAGCATAAAATATGACCGTTAATCTCTCTACGGGCAGGACAAGGCTATTCTTTAAGCTCGCCTTCAACATACTGGACAATTACAGGACCCTGGAGAGCAGAGGACATATCTGATTTTACCTGGAGAGCTGGCCTTCAGCTGTCCTCAATGCTTGGCACAGAGTAGTGTCCAGTAAGCAGTGGATGAATGAAAGCAAAAGTATGGTCATCTGGCAAAGGCACTAGCACATGCAAAGAAAGGCAGAGAAGTAGAGAGCCTAAGGCAGAGAACAGTGGTCAGGAAATCTTCCATGAGAAGATGAGACTTGAAGGACAGGCAAGAGGAAGGGGAGAGACTTTCAGACAGTGGGGATTTTGTGTGCAAGTGTATAGGGGAGACAAAGGTCATGGGTGAACCTGGGTCAAGGAGACCAACTGGACAAAAATGGAGGATTTGTTCTCAGGAGCTGGGGAAGGGATAAGGGGGTTCTTTAGTAAAAGGATTCTTGGAAGACAGAATGACGACTAGTTGTTGACCCATGATACACTGAGAGTCTTTGCAGATTCTGGAGAAAGGAGGAATCCCAAAGAACACCATGTTTAGGACGTGGTGGACTGGATGTTGCAAATGCAGAGAGAAAGACAGGGAGGAACCAGCAAGAAGTGGCTGTGGTCCTCTAGGTGGAATCTCAACGGAACCAAGAGTAGGTCAGAATGGGCAGGGCTTATGTTAGGCACCAGGAAGGCAGGAGGTTCAGTAAAAAGCAACTAAAGACCAGATCCAAGAGTCCTAGCTGTCGTAGTCCCTCAGTCCAGCCCCCAAACCACAGGGAGCAGCAACTTCTAATTGGATTGTTCAGATTCCAGGACCACAAATGGGCTACATTTACCAGTGGGGGAGTTGGGGGTTAACTCTGCATTAAAAAGATCTAGACCAGGAGCCAAATCCAGCCCACTAAGAATAGCTTTTTACATTTGTGTATGGTTGAAAATAAAAGAATAATATTTCACGACCCATGAAATTTAAATTTCGAAGTCCATAAATAAAGTCTTATTGGAAGACAGCCACGCCCCTTTGGTTAGCTCTCGTCTGTAGTAGCTTTCCAACCACAAGAGCAGAGTCGAGTGGTTGCCTCAGAGACTATGTGGCCCATCAAGCCTAAAATATCTTCTGGGGCCCATTAGACAGCCAGTTTGCCCACGCTGGTCTAGATTTTTCTCTCTTGACCTCAGGGCTCGCCTCTTCACTTGTTTCCACTTCTCCCAGATGGCCAGGCCCAGTTGTGCAAAAGTCCCCAAATTCAGGTTGGGCTAAGAGGGAGCTCGATGTACCAAGATTGAATGATTTTACTTCTCCATTCACCGTTGCTACATCTCACCTAGACCCTTTGGAGGGAGGAGTGGGTCTGGTTTGGGACAGGGATATGTAGTGTCCAGGTTTCCCGTGACTCTCTGTCTAAGCTTCCCCTACAAACCATAACCAAGGGCTTTAAGCAAAGGGGTGGCCAGGTGAGGTTTGTGTGTGTGGATGACCTGTCTGTTGTCCAGCATGAGGGTGACATGGGAGGGATGAGAGAGCGACCTGTGGCTAACTGGGAAGGGCAGTGGGTCTTCTCTCCCAGAGATGTGAATGCATGCATCAGATTCCTCCTAGGATTCTGGACGGAGAGAGTTAACACCCTGGGAGAGGTGAGGAACCATTCTGGTCAGTGTGGCCTGGGAGGCCTGGTGCCAATTTTCGCAGCAGCCCACCTCCATCACAATGAAAAATCTTTTCTTAACACTCTTATTAAACCCTAATCTTAATCGTATTCATCATTATTAAGTCTTGAAATTGTCTGGAATATTTAAATAGGGCCAAACTGAAAGTCAGAGGAACAGATTTAAAGGGACAGCTCAGATTCTCTTCAAGGAGCCCGCCAAATAATCACTGGGATTCAGGCCCTGATAGAGACAAAAGTCATCTGAAGTGAGAGGTTTTCAACAACAGAGCTGGGTAGGGAGCTGCCAATTACATTTGTCCTGGGTAATATTGCTCTTTCTTTCAAAGACTCCTCAAAAACTTATCAGGGCAAAGAAGAGGCATAAAAAAGATGAATGAGGGGCTTAAACATACCTAGGACTTGGAAGGATAGTAAAAGTGAATCACTCCATGGGCCTCTCTTCTGGCCTCCCTCTTTTTGGACCCCAAAACAATGCCCATTAAATAACTCCACTGCCTTGATCTCTGTGGCTGAGGAGCTAATTTCCAGCGTCCTTGAGAGGTCAGATGACCGGGCCCAGCTGTTGTCTCCTGATACACAGCAGGAAGCCACCAGGGTCTTTAGACTATCTTCCAAGGAAGAAATAAGGCCCTTTCATATTTTTTTCTAAATAAGAACTTTGATTTGAGAAGATGGCCATTTTTGCTCCCCTCTCTGTTTTACAGGCTATGAGTGAGTGTGAACTTATCAGAATTTATTCTGCACCCCAGCACTGTACATTGCACATTATATACATCGTCCCACTCAAACCTCGCAGGAGCCCCATGACAGAGGTCTCACTGTCTCCATTTTACAGATAAGATGCTTCATAGACAGGAAAATACCCTTACCGTAGTCATCCTTCCTGATTTGAACTCAGGCTTCTGATAGCACAGCCTGTGTCCTTTCCTTCTCTGCTCCACTTTCTTGTCCCTACCCCACTGTCCCTCAGCATGAGGATGAGTTGGGAGGGGTGACAGATATGATGGAGGTGGAGGTAGGGGATTTCTATAACAAAGGACATTATTATTTTATCATTATTGTCAGGTTTGGATCCTGAATGTTAAAACAATCTATTTAACCTTTACTCTGGCTAATGCATACATTAGGTGGGGGAACCTATATGCCATCATAAAAATGTGGGAAATTGAAACCTGCTGACATAAAATCAAATAGCCCAGCCATAAAAGGTGTCTCTTTTATGTGATTATCTTGCCAATATCTTCGTGTTGCTAAACTAAATCAAACTACAATTTTCCCCACATGCCCTGAATTTAATGGGAACCATTAATGGGTGTGATTCCTGATAGATCTCCTTGTAATAGAAACACTGTCTCTTGTGCCTTGGCCAATTAAAATGAGGCCACTGGGCTGTCATTTGTTGCTTTTCTTTGAGCATACTGAATAGTGGCTCTGCTTGAAATGCCAAAGCTGTTGACACTCAGGTTAGCGTTCAAGGCCTTTCTGAAATATCTGGCACCAACATAATTTCTGGAACATTCTTCCTCTACTCCCATGAATGAGCTTTTATAGAATCCAAGAATTTCAAATGTGGAAGAAAGTTTTGAGATTATCTATTCCAAGTCTGGAGAGTAGAATTGGAGTCATATGTCAACTCTGATTGGCATCTTGGAACACTGGGTTGAAAAGGATCCTGAGGCCAGTTCCAGACTCACTGAGTAAAGAATGCTGTGATTGATTAACAATGCTGGCTTTGTTCGTGGAGTGGGAGCATACATGCCACAACTATGCCAATTACATTTGTCCTGGGTAATATTGCTCTTTCTTTCAAAGACTCCTCAAAAACTTATCAGGGCAAAGAAGAGGCATAAAAAAGATGAATGAGGGGCTTAAACATACCTAGGACTTGGAAGGATAGTAAAAAGTGAATCACTCCATGGGCCTCTCTTCTGGCCTCCCTCTTTTTGGACCCCAAAACAATGCCCATTAAATAACTCCACTGCCTTTATCTCTGTGGCTGAGGAGCTAATTTCCAGCGTCCTTGAGAGGTCACAACTATGCCTCCATGTTTTAATCCTACTCCTTCATTTTACAGATGTAGAAACTGAGACTCATAGAGGGGAAGAGACTTTTCCAAAGTCACACAATAAGCAACAGAGTCAAGACCAGAATGTATTCCTCCTGACTCCTAGCCTAGTGCTCTTTCCATGACGGAGGAACTCTGTTGAAAGGGTATCAGGCACATTGGCAAGATCAAGGAGCCAATGGTTCAGAAAAGGAAGAAGGCAGCTCCCACCCCAAAGACAAAGAAGAAAACCCCCCCAAATTCCCAGAGATCCTTAATCAAAAGTCTTTAATCAATTTAGGAAGTTATTACCCCTTCATTCCTCCTTCCCAATTTTTGTCTCCTTCCTGACAACAGGCTGGAATATTGTTCTACTGATCGCAAATCTTCTCCAAACAAGTTTATCTACAATTAGTAAACTCTGAGGTCTTTTCATGACTTTGAATCTTTCTCAGTCAGAGTCCCACACCCTTTCTTCTGACTGTCATCCATTGGAAATCCTTGATCATTGACACTGCCCCCTGCCAGAGTTCAAGATAGAGCAAGACAGAACAGAGAGGCAACAACTGAAATTACTAATTCCTCCATGCACACATCCATCCTCCTCTCAACTTCTTCAAACCTTCCCTGAATCCCCATCACCTATATGACAAGCCCCCAGGTCTTAACATGACCCTAAGCCCCTGTTATAATCTACCCAGACAACCTGTCCAGCCTCATCCTTTCCCAATCCCTCTCAAGCATCCAACAGGCTAGACTGGAAAGGGAAAATGGTAGTGAGGTGCTGACTCCAAGCCCATCCCGTCATGTTACTAATGGATCATTAGTAACGGGCATCCTTCCTTCTTTACCCAGATATTACTTCAGAAAGGATTCTCTGTGTGACTGGCAATGTCTGCCCTAGATGTGATAGTATGTGGTATGGGGACAAGGCTGTTTTGGTTACGATTCCTGTTTTGTCATAGTATTATTAGCTACCTGGTGAACACATCCTGCACACACCTACTTTGATGCCTTTGGTTGTACTCATAGCTCTGTATGCACCATGTCCAGCTGGTGATCCTGATTTAATCTTCAAAACCTGACACCAGAGTCACCACTTTTGAGAAGTTGTCCCCAGCTCTCTAGACTGAATGAATCTCAGAGCAAAATACATAGGTCATTATTCCAGCAGTATAGCGGAGAGTTAAGGCCACAGACTCTGGAGACAGACAGCATGGGTTAAAACTCCTCCTCTGTTATGGAGCAGCTGTATAATCTTGGACAAGCTACTCAGCCTCTCTGTGCCTTCATTTCCTCACCCGCAAAGTTGAGATCACCATAGCACCTAATTCACAGGATTGTTGGGAAGACAAAAAGAGTTCATGTGCTCAAAGTGTAGAATGTGGTAGAACATGGCCCAGATTGAGTTCTCAGCAGGTGTTTGTTATTATCTAGCACTTGAAATTTTGTAACTTAATAATGGTGTATCTACCTGTCTCCTACACTGAACTGCAAGTTTCTTTAGCTCTGAAATTTGATCTTAGTCATCTTTGAATTCCCTGGCCACCTAAAGCAGTGATGGTTACATAGGTGCTCATGAATATTTAATGGCTGACTAAATGAATGAATAAATCTGTTTAAACCCTTCTAAGTCAGCAGGAAGAGTCACTTTCCAGCATTCTCTGCTGCTGGTGGCTAATTCCAGTTCAGGAGGACTCGAGTGAAGTGTTCCGTGGATGTCACTCTCAGTCTGAAGAGACACTGTATCTCAATGACATCCAACCTCATATTTACCTTGCACTACTTTAATAACCTCTCACTAACTCAAAAAATTAAAATTCCTTCCTCTCTTAATGCGATCCCTGAGTGGCAAACACGGATGGATTTTTTTCCCTCTTCCCCTTGAGTTTCTAATGAAGCAGAAGCCAACATGACTGTTTTATATGCCTATCTATCTGCATTAAGGGTGTCAGCAGAGACAGGCACACCTCTCCAAAGAGGGTTTGCTTGGGAACTGGTGCAGAACGGAACAAGCGAGGCACACAGTATTTAGAAGCGCACTCACAAGGTATCAACTTTTTATTACGATCATGGAGATGATGTTGGTGCTGACAGTATATGTCATGATCATCTTCACACACACAGGTTCATTTTTGGACTGCATTTGATGCTTACCAACTATACTTCTAGTTATTCATTCATTCACTCATTCAACAAATAGGTACTTAGAATCTATTGTGTGGCAAGAGGAACTGTGTTGCACAACTCCCGGGGCATCATTCGTATCATAGTCTATGGAATGGCTGTGTGTCACCTGGGGACTGAACTGCTGGACACAGTAGCCCTATGAGGGACAGTGCTGCAGATGCAGAAATGAATAAGATTCAGGCTTCTTCTCTTAAAAAGCTCATAGTAAAGTAGAAGAATAACACTTGTAAGCACATAAATGACCAATCCTATGGCAGAAGTGAAATAGATGCTCATTCGGGGCAGACAGGCATTCCAAAGACATGCATAACTCTCTCTGGGAGGGTCAGGGAAGACTTCTTGAAGGTAGTAATGTCTGATTTGGGTTTTGAAAGATACATAAGAGTCCATTAGGCAGATTCGAATGGAAGAGCTGGGAATAGGGATTGGGCAATACCAAGAGGAGAAATGAATATGCACAAAGATATTTAGGCATGAAAGAGCATGGTCTTTTAGGGTGCAATAAGCCATTAATGCATTATTAGAGCATTAGTTTTGAAGGTGTGCGTGATGGGGAATGAAGCTGGAAAGGGAGGCAGGTGTCAGGTCATGAAGGACTTCTAACGTCATGGTGAGAAACTACAAAGTGACAGTGTCTGATATGAAGACATGGTGAGGTGGGAAGCAGGAGTGAGACATAATCACACTTAGATGGGATGACAAGGATCTCTTGTAATTATGCGTCCATTTTTAGACTATTCTGCACCCATCATCTTGTTTTAGCTTTGCTGTGGCTTAGGACTAGACTGGACATGACCCAGTTTCCTGGAGTGGGATGAGGGCAGACTCTAAAATGAAACCAGGACTCGACCCCTGATATCATGCAGGTACAGGGGGCCCTGTATTGCATATCCAGTCAGGAAGACAGACGTGAGTTCCCACTGGCAGACTGGAAAATAGATAGCAACCCAAATCAATAGCATGCATGAAGCATATGTGATAGTGCATTGCTCTCCATGCAAGCAGAACACAGACCTGGGAAATGCAGTCCCAGCACGGCTCAGTCTAGGCAAGTGGTCAGCATCAAGGAACCCTTTTGCTACTTATTATCTTCCAAAATAGTCTTTTTTAGCCTCTCTTTCAAAACCTTCCTTGCCCTTTATTTGCATTACCTCTTTGTTATTCTATCTTCCCAGCTAGATAAAAAAATCTCTTCAAGGCAAAGACCACGTTTATCTTATTGACCACCATGTCCCCAGTCACCTGCCACATGGTGATTGCTCGTTAGATATTTGATTAATGTGATAGGTTGAATGATGGCCCCCCAAAAATATCCACATCCAAATCCCAGAACTATGAATATGTTACCCTACATGGCAAAAGGGATCTTGCAGATGTGATTAAGTTAAGGGTCTCAAGATGGCAAGATTGTTCTGGATTATCCAGGTAAACCCAATGTAATCACCATGGTCCTTATAAGAGGGAGGCAGGAGAATTAGAACCAGATAAGGAGATGGGATAATGGAAATAGAGCTCAGGGTGATGCACCTTGAAGATGGAGGAGGGGCCATGGGCCAAAGAATGCAGGTGGCCTCTGGAAACTCAAAAGATTAGAAATAGATTATCTCTTAGAGCCTCCAGAAGGAAGACAGCTCTGCAGACATCTTAATTTAGCCCAAAAGAGCCATTTCAGACCTCTAACCTCCAGAACTGTAAAATAACAAACTTTTGTTGTTTATGGCCATACAGTTTGTGAGCATTTGCTACAAAAGCCATTGGAAACTAATACAGTAAATAGTTAAGGACTACTCTGAGCTTGGTGATAGGGGAAATCATAAGAACAGCAAGATCAGAAGCGGGTTCCAGGCCTAAAGGAATATGGATAATAATACCAAAGCTAATCTTTACACTTTGGAGCATTCTTTTACATATATTACTCAGGGAACGTCAAGCTTAAAGATAGCCGCCGTTCACACAAAAGCAAGTGGTCATGCAGCACACATCCTAGACCTGCTCAAACAACATTCATTGGGGAAAAATTCATGGGGACAGAAGCAGTAGCAGATGGACAGCCTCCCACTTTAAATTGCACTGTAGGAAATTTAGCACACAGCTCTCTGGCAGGACCAGACATTGGACCCAGAGGAGAGACCTCAAACTATGCTTTTTCTTGTTTCATTTTATTTTATTGTGGTAAGAATGCTTAAGATGAGATCTACCTTCTTAACAGATTTTTAAGTGTACAATACAGTATTGTTATCAATAGGTACAACATTGCACAGCAGATCTCTAGAACTTATTCATCTTGCATAACTGAAATTTTGTACCTGTTAATTGACAGCTCCTCTTTTCCCCTCACCCCAGCCCCTGGCAACCACCATTCTACTCTCTGCCTCTGTGAGTTTAACAAGTCAGATCCCTTATATAAGTGAAGTCATGCAGTATTTGTCTTTCTGTGAAGGGCTCATTTCACTTAGCATCACGTCCTCAACGTTCACTCATGTCGTCACATATTTCACGAACTTCTTTTTAAAGGCTGAATACTATTCCATTTTATGGATATACCACATTTTTCTTAATCTATTCACCCATCAACGGGCATTTACATTGTTTCCACATCTTGACTATTGTGATTGGTGCCACAATGAACATGGGAGTGCTAGTTCTTTTTGAGGTCCTGACTTCAGCTCTTTTGCAAAAATAACCAGAAGTCAGATTGCTGGATCATAAGACAGCTCTATTTTTAATTTTTTGATGAACCTTCATACTGTTTCCATAGTGGCTGCACCATTTTGCATTTCCACCAACGGTATACAAAAGTTCCAATTCCTCCACATCCTTGCCAATATTTGTTGTCTTCTGTTTTGTTTTGCTTTTATAGTAGCCATCCTATCAGGTGTAAGGTGGTATCTCATTGTGGTTTTGATTTGCATTTCCCTAATAAGTCTTGGGGTTCTATGATTGAGGAAGCACAGTCTGTCTGCTGGTGTAATTAGGGATGGGACGTATTAGCCGGTTCTGCATTTGCGGCTGGAGGGAGCACCAGTCCCTCATGTTGTGACTGGGAATCTGTGGTTGACCTGAATTGATTGATGAGACATTGAGTTACAACTCTGTTTCCAAGGAACTTTACCATCTCCCTGAGAGGCCAGCCTGTGAGGGATCAGTCTTGGACAAGTTCACATTTACCTCTCAAATAAGGAGAAGCGGATCATCCACTATGATGTTACTCAGGGTGTGACTGAAGACAACATAGTTCAGAATCTCCCAAGGTGCTTGCAAAAATATGCATATTCCAGGGCTGTACCCTAATCCTCCTAAATCAGAAGTGCTGGGAGTGGTGCCTAGGAATATGCATTTTTCATCACTACCCCACCCCCAGTGCACTCTCATGGGCACTAAAATTCGAAAACTGGGTATTAAACTCAACATTGGAACTGTACAATGAGGAAACTGAGGCCCACAGAAAGGAAGGAACTTTCACAAGATCACATGAAGAGTCAGTGACGAAATATTTGGTCCCTGACCTCATGAATCCAACAATATAATTTAGGATGACCAGCCATATCCATATGAATATATATATATATATTTATTGGTGTATGTATGTGTGTATATATATATATATATATATATATATATATATATATATATATGCCAGCAACTTATGGAGTTCTCAACAGTTCCCTGAGCATACTGACATCCAATATTACACATATTCATCACAACAACCCTAAAAAATAGGCCTTTTGATTTTGCACATTGTTTTTTTCTGATGAAGAAACAGGTTTGATGAGAAGACATAATGACAAGTGGTCTGATTTCACATCCAGGGTTCTTTTATTTACAGAGAAGATCAAAGAGGAAACATTCAGTCGAATACAAGTTATCATGGTACAAAATGCAAGTGTAAGTTGGAAGTTCTGGGTGGCAGGGAGGTGACTGGAGCTTTCCAGGGAGGGAGGGTTTACTTAGAGAAGACATCTCAGCCAAGAAAAATTTTAGAACCAGGTCTTGAAAGAAGTTTTAAGTTAGCTAAAAGGACTCATAGGTTTCAGGGTCTTTGCCATAATGAATCCTAAAAAGAGTAACACTAGGGTATTGAAAACATGATTGTAATGTTTCTGGGGGGAAAATTAACGGTCTAATCCTGCAGAGGATGGATATTGGTGATTCTGACTTATGTGCACACTGCCGAGCTCTCCTAATCAGCTTTTCCTCTTAGTGCAGCTCAGGATGAAGGCTGAGGGCTGAAAATAGTCCGCTCCAAACTCTTTTGATTGCAAAGTGTTTCAAGAGGGAAGACGTGGGCGACAGACTAATAGAACCCAGGGACAGCTTGCATTTGTGTTTTCCCACAAAGTCTCTTACACCCCAAAGTTCCCAACAACCATTGCAATAGCCCCCCGGGGCTCAAGCTCTACCACCCTCTCTAATCAGATCATCCCAGTGGCATTTGTTGAGCACCTACCCAGTGCCGGTCACTGTGGTCATACACATCATCTCATTTAATTCTCACCTAAACCTATGAGGGAGGTGTAGACTAGGAAAACCTTGAACATAAGCTAAGGATTAAAAGTACGAGGTTCATTGAACATATCTTGGACGCCTACTATGTGCTTTTCCATACAAGCCCCATTCATTAAGTAGACGTTAATCTCTAGTGTATCCCTAGGTCTCTTATCTACAGTCAGACACGTGGCTTAGACGTGAGAGATATGGATTTGAACCAGGTCTGTGTAGTTAGGAAGTGATGGCTTTTCCACTATCACAGCTGCACTTAATAGGATTCCTAATTTTGGAGGAGTGAGGAGGAATCTACATGGTCAATATTTAAGGTTACCATGTCATAATTACAATAGAAGGTGACACGCACTGTAACAAAGATATCCACAAAGGGTTGTGGATGCTCACAGAAAGGAGAAATGCTCACTACAGCCTTTTGCCATGAGGTCTTTGCACATGCTGGTCCCCAGGAGCACAAATATCCTCTCAAACAGCCCTTCCCTGACCTCATCATCCATGTTTCTTGTGTGTTCTTCTCTATTGTTGTCCTGATTTGCTGTATTTTTACAGCACTATTTGCAACATTTAGTCACTAATTAATTTACTTGCTTATTGTCTTTTTGCTACAATAGCATGACAGCCCCATAGGGACAGGAACGTATCTCTTCTAATCACTATTATATCCTCAGTGCTGGCACCAGTGGAAGTTTGATAACTGCTGAATGAAGGAAGGGATAAGTGAGTGAGTGAATGAATGAATGACTTTGGTGACAGTCTTCAGAACGACACTGCAAGGTAGGCGTTATCATTCCCCTTTCAAAGCAAATAAACAGAAGCTACCAAGATGCAAGGATAGAATGATAGGGGCAGAGGGAGAGCCTCAGTTGTCGTGGGTCTGACTCCAGTGCACATCTCACTAAATCAAACTACACTGACGAATTTACAGATTTTACAGACTATGGATTCAGATGACTAACAGGATGCCTGGAAACGCCACATAAAGAGGGGCTGAGACATCCCACATATGGGTGAGTCTGACCCTGTAAAACAGAGATTCATAATAATAATCATAATAATAAAAAATATTTATTGTGTGCTTAAAGCTTTATCTGTGTAACAGAAGAGAAAATTTTACTCTCCAGGATTCTGGAGAAGAGAGAACACTGCATTTGGGAAAAATCTTCAGATGCAGGACCTACACCAGAAATGAAAGTTGCTTGCTGCACTGTTGTGCATTAGAAGGAGAGAGAGAGAAAGGGAAGGGGAGAGTGAGGAGTAGACACCAACAGAGGTGGAAGCCCATGGTCTGTGATGCGATCTTTCTCCTGGACTTTCAAGCCATCTGTGAAATCTACCCACCTTATAGCATGCTTGATGCATGTATATTTCTCATGGAATCCTGTGAAAAGGCAAATTCAACATGGAACCAGGAGCCCAGGAATCAGGGTGGTCAGAGGAAAGTAAATCTACTTTTGGAAATAAGACTAAAAGTAAGTTTCATTTTATGAAAGTTAGTATCCTAATTTACCAGTGTGATGGGTTTAGAGATGTACTGCCCAGATCTCCCTTCAGAGAAGGACTTGTTGCTCCAGCTACTGGGACAGCCTATAGTAGTCAGCCCCTTTAAGGATGGCCCCAGCTGCACAGCCCCCTTGTCCAAGGCCACTCCCTCCATAGGGAGCTCATATCCAATAACTGATGGAGTCAGAAGTATAAAGACAAAGCCATCTGGGTCCAAGTGGGACAACTCTAAGAGCTCTTTTAGCTGCAGGGCAACGCGTGATGTCAGCCAAGGCTGTGATTGGGGCTGCTTCACAGCTCAGCTTCTCTCTCTGCCCAAACCTGCTTTCTTCTCTGGCCTTGTGCAGGTGTTGCTGACCCCAAGGACACTTCCTAACAAATATCCTGCATGCTGAACTCTGTCTTAGAATCTGCTTCCTGGAGAACCTGACGTGGGCATCCAGCAGACTTCCACTGGCTGTGGAATTGGTGAGATTTTAGGCAAATTATCACTATACCTCTCAATCTTTCCAACTATGAAGTAGACATCATTATGTCTCCCATTTTGCAGGTGGGAAAACTGAAACTTTGGTTATCGAACTCACCTGCAGCGACCATGTGGTAAATATGAGGCCACACTTTAATGTTAGATCTGACCAAATATTAACCACCCCACTAACACAAAATAATAAAAGAACCCACTCCTTTGTTCTTATTTCCATCAAACCTAATCTCTTAACTCTCCCCTCCTCTCAATCCCACAGCACGTGATTTTTTTCTTTGTTTTTTTCCATTTTGTATGACTCTCATTAGATCTTGCCTCCCATCACGAATATTTATTCACAGTCTGTGTCCTGTAATGAACTATGTTCTTTTTGAGGATAAGAGCTATGTTTGATTCATCTATATATGCCTACAGACAAAAAAAAAAAAAACCCTAAATAAATGTGAACTGAATTAAAGTAATTCTACATCAATTTATCTCTAATTATGGAATGAAAGCCTTTGTTCTAATACAAAAGAATCAAGGGTGTAGGCAGTTATATTTGGTGGGTGGAGGGTGTTATGGGAGACCCTGCTGATACTTCTAAAATCAACCCCATTTGCCTTTGCCTGTGGCTGTCCCTGATGGAAAAGCCAAGTGGATGAAGATAACAAGTACGTTCTTCAAGCCTTTGAAAAGTAAGACCCAAGAGGGGTAAAGAAACAAAGAGACAAAAGCAAATATTAGTTAGGAATTTGACAACAAAAATTTAAATTAAGAAATTAAATGGAGGCAAAGAAATTAAATGGCATAGGAGTTTCTACCAACAGATTCCAGAGCTGTGAAACGACGTCTCTCGCTCTTGCTCTTCTGCAAACAATTCCAAGTGTAAATGTATTTTTGGCACAAATGGCTCTGTCCTAAGATTCTTGATTATAATTATAATAATGGGTTTCTGAAAGCCTGCAAGTGGTTCTGGGAATGATAATAAGGGCTGAGAAAAGACATGTTGTTTATGTGGCGAGTGTTTGTGGAATATTAAATGAAGGTGGGAAGAAAAGCTCATGCTATACTTTCCACAAACTCCAAAATATACAATTACACCCAAGCAGCCCATCATCATCTCCCTCTCCTCCAGGCACACACACACCATCCATTCCATTGCCCTACAAATCCAGGACTGTAGCAGAGTAGAGGAGCAGGCATTCTTCCTGTTAGTCCTTGGAACATTGCTCACCTCCTAGAACAACTCCTGGCTTTTTCAGTGGAGGGGGAAGCAGCCTGAGTCTAAGAGATGCTGGTCCTAGACCTGCTCCGTCTCTCCCCTCATTGTCAGTCCTGGCAGGTTATTCAGCATCCCTCAGCCACTCTCCCTCAGCCACAATGCAAAAATAACGGTCCATCCCTCTTTTGAAATCTCACACCCCCGGTGTGGATTGTTTATATGACAGCCAAACAGCCTTCTCCTCCTTTTAACCCCCTTGAGCACATGGAAAGTATCTGATTTATTGTTGCTGTTTAATTGCAGTAAAACATAGATAACATAAAATTTAATATTTTAGCCATTTTAAAGTGTATAATTCAGTGGCATTAAGCACATCCACAGTGTTGCACAAACATCACCAGTATCTACTTGCAGAACTTTTTCCATCACCCCAAAAGGAAACTTGCACCCATTAAGCAGTAACTGCTCATTTCTCTTTCCTCCAGCCAATGGCAGTTCCACTGTTTTTTAAATTTACAGTATCTACTCTTGTCTTGCACATAATAAGTCTTGATTAATGTTTAAACTCCAATAATGGCCCATTTAATTAATCATTAATATCTGCTCTGCCTATTTTAATGGTTATTACTCTAGGATGTCTATTGTAAATTATTTTATAGAATAATAATGAAGATAATCATGATAACTGCCATTTATTGAGTGCCCTTTTGTGTCCAACTTCTTTCACTTAGCATAATGTTTCCAACATTCATACATGTCGTAGCATGTATCAGAATTTTATTCCCATTTATGGCTGTATAATAATGTATGTATATACCACATTTTGTGTATTCATTCATCCATTAATGGACACTTGGGTTGTTTCCCCCTTTTGGCTGTTATGAGTAACACTGCTGTGGACATTAATGTGCAGATTTTTGTGTGATATATGTTTTCACTTCTCGAGTGTATGTATATATAGGATTGGAATTGCTGGATCATGTGGTAATTCTATGTGTAGTTTTTTGAGGAACCATCAAACTGTTTTCCACAGTGACTATACCATTTTACATTACCACCAGCAATGTACAAGCATTCCAATTTCTCTAAGTTCTCACCAACACTTGTTGTTTTCTGGGTTTTTGTTTGTTTGTGTTTGTTTGTTTGTTTGTTATAGTCATCCTAGTAGATATCAAGTGATATCTCGTTGTGGTCCTGATTTGCATTTCCCTGATGACTTATGATGTTGAGCATCTCTTCAAGAGCTTTTTGCACACTTACATATCTTCTTTGAAGAAATATCTATTCAAGACATTTGCCCATTTTTTAATTTTTGTCTTTCTGTTGTTGAGTTTTAGGAGTTCTTTATACATTCTGAACATTAAACCCTTATCAAATATATGACTTGCAAATACTTTCTCCAATCTCTTTTTAAAAAATAATGACAGCTAGCTTATCCATAGTCTCATCTATAATCTACAAAACCATTTCACTTACACAACTTCATCTGAGCTTAGTGACCATTTGGATGGGTGAGTTTGACTGCCCCAATTCTACAGCTAAGAAATCGAGATTCACAGGCGTGAAGTGACTCAGTCAAGATTACTCAGCCGGGAAGAGACTTGGGGACTCACATGCTTCTCAGTCTACTGCATCAGTTTTCTCCTGGAGATCAGTGGGCGGTTCTGGGTCACTGGAAACTCAATGGGCTCGCAGGACTCTGGTGCCCATTTTAGGCAGCACTCAGATGCCTTGCCTCTGGAAGCGCACTCTGATTGGAGGAAGCTCTAGAGAGAAAACTCTCCAGAAGGCTGGTTTTGGGGCACAAGGTACCAGGTCCCTCATTCCCACAGACACCTTTCTGACTGTCAGTCACTCTTGATTTCTTTGTCATCTGAAGACTGCTCCTCGGAAGCATTGTATTTTTATTCAACAAGCTGTTCTCTCACTCAGACCATTTCTGTCCATTCACAGCACAAAGCTGCAAATACGCATTAACAGGCTTTACATTCTGAAATCAGCTGCAATGAAATACCATTATATGATTAAAGAGCAACCATTTACAACTCATAACCAAGCCTTACTTTCTCATGCAATGCTTTATGTTAAATGTTATGCAGGAATAAATGCACAACAGTAGATTATAACACCACTTACTGAGCACTTAATAGATGTATGCATCATGCTAATCACTTTCCATTCAATATCTCATTTAATCTTATTTTCGCCTGCATCATCACCCCCAGATGACTGTAGGTTTCCTGATGGTAATATCGGAGACTGGCCTTGCACAGGACCTGGCACATAGGAAGTACTCCTAGTAAGGATGTATTCCAGAATGACTGACATTCAATAAACGCTTACTATGATCCAGGGTCTTTTAACTATCTCACTGGCGACCCTATAGCCTTGAGATGAGTATTACTATTTTGGTTTTCCAGAAGAAGAAACCAGGCTCTGAGACATTTAATAACTTGCCCAGGTTTCCCCAGCTAGTAAGTAAAAAAGCCAAGCACTATCTGGATTCTCAAGCTCTGGAAGCAGAGACTATCCACCACACCATGAATGAAAGAAATAGAAATGTGTAGACTCTAGTTTGCAACCTCAAAGTGCTTCCCTCTAGTTAACAAATCAGACTAATGCTCCAGAAGAGAATGATTGAGTCTACAGTGATAAGCAAAAATCACTGCTACCGGGGACTACAGGAAGGAAAGGATGCCTTGTGGGTAGAAAAAGTTTTATGAAGAAAATGGAGAATTGACTCTGGTCTCAAAGGCCTGGTAGGATTTAAACGGTAAGCTGGGCAAGGGGGAATTGCATGAATAAAGATGCAGAGGTAGGAACAACAACGCATGCACAAAAGTGGTACAGGGCATCCTAACCAGAAGATGGGATTGTAGGCACGCGGTATAGGATTGCAGTGGGCCCTGGATGCCAGCGGACAGAAAGGAGACACTGCAGTTTCCTGAACTAAGGAAAGTCATAATGGAAAGTGTGTTTAAAAAGATGCATCTGCACACAGAAGGCAGAAGGACTTTGTAAAGGAGAATCCCAGCACTTGCATACGAGGTACTAATAATGTGTACTGAATGACCGAATGACTGGATGCATAAACAGGTAAATCATCAAATGAATGAGCGAGATGATAGAAATTGGGGTACTACTGGCTTCTATGAGGTGTGAAACCTGGGCTGAGCACTGCTGGGAAAGATTTGGCAAAACTTAGAAGGACACTGGATGAAGTGGGTATTGAGAAAAGACAATGCCAAGGTCTTCTCCCTTTCTCTTCACCCTTCTTGCTTTCTCCCAAAGCCCAGAGAATCTGAGCAAGTTTCAGGTTTTCCCAGCGAGCAATGAAACCCGGGGCAAGAGGCATGAAGGACGTCTCTCATAAAGCAATGTGTTGATGAACAAAGAGGCAGCATGCCAATAACACACTTTGTTATTCCTTTCCTGCCGGAGATAGAAATCACGCAGGATGTCTAGGTGTGTATTCTGGAAGGGTGTTATGGAACAATAACCCCATCAACAGCAACTGAAATAAGATGTGAGAGATACAAGGCTCCCAACAACGTGAGCAGCTGTCCTCTGATGAATGCTTTGTTTGTTGACTCATTTGCATTAAGCATCACACTGAACATGACCTTAGAGAGCAGAGCTGAGGCTTCCTCTCTCCTGCATTTGGCTTTTTAATGGTGCAAAAATTTGATAATTCAGCAACTGTCAGGGACACAAAATCTGATACCAGTTTTCCTAGTGAATGTAGGTCTGTTTTTACCCTGTGGGACTCTAACTCATAGATTAAACAAGATAATGTTTAAAAATACTTAGCATACATGAGACACCCCAAATTGTAAGCCTGTTCAGACTGGTTTCCCTTGCCCCTGAAGTGCAGACCAACCCTTCTTCTTCTAAGCTCTCACCTCCCATCTGTGGAACAGAGATGTTGTCCATGAAACCTAATCCTGAAACCGGGAAGCTGCCATCTGCTAATCTACTTCCCTGAGGCTGCTTATCTCTATTTATCCATCTGAATATCCATACTTTCTTTCTTCTTTCCCTCCATCCCTCCATCCCTCCATCCTTCCATCCATTCTTCCCATACATACATACAAAGTGTCTTCCCAGTGCCACCCACTGTGCTAGGATGGGCAATGCAGCAGTGACCAAGACAGGCAGGGCACATGGCTGCCCTATGTGATACCTCCTCATTCCCCCTTTCCTGCTATTAACTGTGTTCTGCCTGGAGGTCTGTTCTTCCTCCCACAACCTCCAGCTCCAATAGCCTTAATAATGCTTGACTTTGTCTAAGACTAGAATGATAGATTGGGAAGGGCGTAGACCACGTAGTAGCTATGAGTTTGAGCAAGTTGTTTCCCTTCTGTAGATCTCGGTCTCTTGTTGTTAAACAGGGATAAAAATAAAAAATATCTCAGTTACTTGGGGGAAAGAAATGAGTGCCTAGTATATGGTAGGTGCTCAGTACTTGGTTGCTATCAATATCAACATCATCGTCTGTAAATTAAGAATACTGGTAGCTTCCTCTTACAAAGATCTTTGTGCCCACAACATTTCAATAGTTGCCCATTGCTTTTAGTATAATGATCCAAGTCCTTGCAGGGGCCTGCAAGACACTGCTGGATTTCATCCCTCTCTGCCTCTCCAGCATCAGTTCGCATCACACTTCACTCCATTCCTGTAGTCCCGTCACGTTGACCTGCTTTCCTTCCATGATGTCAGCTGCAGAGCCATCAGAGCTACTCACAAAGTGTTTCTGTTCCTCTTTCTTCACAGCAACTTGCAAAGTTCCCAATGATGTAAGCCTCATCAGCCTGCATTCCTGAATGGGAATGATTTGAAACAGAACATTTTTGCTAAGTCATGATGGACATGTAGTACAAGAAATAAATCTGATTATGTTCAGCTTCTAATAACTGGTAGTTCTTTGTTACTGCAGCAAAAGCTAGCCTAATCTGACTAATACACTGACCTTTCTCCCTCTAACCACAGGGTCTTCACTCAAGCAGGATCCTCTGTTTGGAAGTCCCTTCCCTCTCCATGTGAATAAATCCTTCAGATCTCAAAACTCAAGCATTTCTTCTTGAGGGAAGTGTTCCCTAATTATATCATTCTCCCCTCAGAAGCTCTCACTTCATCAGTTATCTCTCCTTTATGGCTCTTCTCAAAGTGGCAATTTTACCTTTATTTGATTGTTTTATTAATTTCCATCTCTTCCACTAGACTATAAATTCCTTAGGAGCAGGGTCCAGATCTCCTATGGTTCATCATCTTATTCCACAGTACATTTCACAGTACCTGGCACATTGTAGGCCCTAAATAAATATTTGTTGGATGATGGAAGGAAGGAAGAAAGAAAAGAAGGGAGGGAGGTAGGGAGGGAGAAAGGAGGGGTAAATGCCTGGGACAAATGCTCTTTGCCCTTAGTTTCTAAGCTGGCCCCATCCTGCTACAGTTACATTGACTATAATGTGAGTTATTGATGCAGGAGCAATCAGGACCATTGTGTCCTTTATGTCACTTTGCCCTCTAAAAAATATAGAGACGTTGATAGAGCCCAGGCCCTGTGGTCAGACCCTGTGACTTACACCTGGGGAACTAATGCCTTCAGGTACCTCGACTCAGCTCCCCTCACCTTGTGCCTCGGAGGTGCCATGACAGAACCCAGCAGCCACATCTACCCCACCAGAGTCAGCCCAGGCCCTGGGTGCCCCAGTGTCCTCAGATGCCGCAGCATGGCATTGATGTGCTCTTCCCTATGTTAACACCATGGTCTTCCCCTCTCCATAAATCAGATTCACAGAACACAGTGCATTTCAGAAGCCTGGGGACACCTCTGGGGCCTCGCAGTTCAGTGGAGCTCATTATGGAAATCAGCTAAATGCTGAGGAGCGAGATAAGTGCGAACTGTTTACCAGCCCTTCCACCAGGGACACGCAGAACGCACTAATGGGAGCTCATTTGTGGCCTCACTCAGTCACTCAACCCTCTTTATCTGCTGCTGTGACTAATCTGCAGGGAAAGAGGCACATGTTTGCGTGAAAGAGCTCTCCAAGGGGCTCCGGGTGCTTGATGAAGGGGGACAGGAACAGGCCAAGGGAGGCCAAGCCCTGGGCCTTGGAGCCAGCCAGGCCCAGCTCACCCTACCCATCAGAGAAGAAGCCACTGTCTGCCTTCCAGAGCAGGAGATTCTCTGGCCAGCCCAGATTTGAAAGACCAACAGAGATAACAATGACATTCAAGCTGACAGCCCACTGGGAAGGAAACACTTTGCGGTTTACAAGGCATTTTCACTTTCATTAACTTATTTGGGCCTCACAATATTTTACCAGGTAGGTGTATTGCTAACACCTCCATTTACCAGCTGAGGAAGCGGGCTCAGGTAGTACAGTGGCCTGCTCAGATTATAACTGGTGAGTTCTGTTTTTCTCCATCCAAATACAATGCATTTTCCACTTCACCAAAGCTCCTTAAATGGGGGTTAGTGGAATTCCACTAATGGGGTTCAGGGAATCCTTGAATTTGCATGCAATTTTGTATGCGTTCATGTATGGATATTTTCTTCTGGGCAGCAAATTCAACATTTTTACAACTCTCAGGTGGATTGAAATCCTTAAGAAGTTAGAAACCACTAGAGGGCCAGCCCCAGTGGCCTAGTGGTTAAGTTCAGAGCACTCTGCTTTGGCAGCCTGGGTTCAGTTCCTGGGTGTGGACCTACACCACTCATCTATCAGTGGCCATGCTGTGATGGTGTCTCACATACAAAATAAAGGAAGATTGGCAGCAGATGTTAGCACTCAGGGCAAAACTTCCTTAGCAAACAAACAAAAAAAAACCCCACTAGAAGTACTGGACCTCCTGAGGGCATAAGATACTTACCTGGTGGTCCAAGGAGATCTGTAACCTGGATATCTTTGTCCAGCTACCCATTTTTCCCAAAGAAGACAGTTATCAATTGGGTGAGGGTTAGTCTCCAAGCTCCATGTCTTCCCGTTCCTCATCTTTACCTTCCAGTGATGGCCTGTGCAATGCCCACCCAGTATCCCAGTGCCCTGTAGCCAGTCCCCTCTGGTCAGAGCCATAGGGACCTCTCTCCCACCACAAGCCACAGGAGTCCATGATCAGCAGTCAGACCTCAGAGGACAAGGCCTCCTCGTGCACAGGACCAGGCTGGGGCAAGGCAAGGGAGGTGACAGGGTCTGATTTTGTCTTCAACAATCTGGGTATTTATTGCATTAATTTTGATTTTTTTTAATATTGAATTAAATATTATTTATTGGGGCCAGCCTGGTGGCCCAGCGGTTAAGTTCACACATTCTGCTTTGGCGGCCCAGGGTTCTTCAGTTTGGGTCCTGGGTGCAGACCCATACGTTGTTTATCAAGCCATGTAGTGACAGGCATCCCACATATAAAGGAGAGGAAGATGGACACAAATGTTAGCTCAGGGCCAATCTTCCTCAGCAAAAAGAGGAGAATTGGTGGCAGATGTTAGCTCAGGGCTAATCTTCCTCAAAAATATGTATATATATTTATACATATATATATATATATATAATTTATCATAATTACTGAGTTGTTTGGTGTCCTCTTAAATTTTGCTCCTGAAGTCAGTGCCTCACCCACCTCACCCTCATCTAGGGTCCAGAGGATGCTGCGTTCTTCTGAGGAGTCCAGCCTCTTAAGCCCACTATGCTCACAGGCTCATGTGTCGCACTCGGGGGACCCTTGAGAGCCCCTAGCTCCACCCTCTCATGATTTTAAAGTGCAGAGTATGGATTAAAGAGCGTAGGTCTTGGGGTCAGATCAGCATAGGTTTGAGTCCTGGCTCTCCTATGAAACCTCGAGCGATGTCACTTCCCTTCTCAGAGCCTCTGTTTTCTTATCTGAAAGACAGGACTAATACTAATATCCACTGTTGTACCAGTGAGAGAGTATGATTTCCAGACCATGAAAATAATCCACGCAGCAATCTTATTGGATCAGAACCCACTCTTACGACTCCCATTAACTTTAATTACCTCCTTAGAGGTCTCATCTCCAAATACAGCCATACTGGGGATCAGGGCTTCAACATAGGAATTTTGCTGGGACACAAACATTCCACTGTCATTAACACTGACATATAGTTAAAGGGCAAGTATTCAATAAATATGAAGATAAAAATAATAAATATTACTAAAGAGGAAGAAACTGAGGCAAGGCAAAAGTAATGCCCAAGAGCACATGTCATGTTGGTAGCAGATCTGAAACTCAAACCCAGGTTCCCGAGCTGAGTCCAGTGGGCTTAGACCCCACTGAGTTCCTCCCCACTGTACCCCACAAGGCAGGCCCAGAGATTGGAGGTATTTGAGCAGCAAGAAAACTACAGCCCAACTCCTGAGTTTGGTGGCACCAGGTGACTCCAGGTAACTGAGCTCAAGACCTGGCCCCCTTGTCCCTTCTCCCATCAGACAAGCCACCAGCCCTGCTGAGACTTCTTCCCAGCTTGGAGTAAGGCATCTGAGCCCGGATGGCACGAGAAGGCCGGCTGTGTGGCCATGTCTGTGTGTGCGTGCACTGGCTGTGTGTCTGACCCAGGGCTGGTTATAAACCGTCTCTTACCAGGGCCTTTGCAGCAGACTCCTGCATTTCCCAGAATAATCTCGCTCATTATGATGCCGGCAGACTTCTCAAGCCAGCTCATTTTTCTTCCCTTTGTCTCCAATTCCAATACCCTGCCCTTTTTGCGAGATTTCTGAGAGAGCAGTTCAGAGCGCCCATCTTGTGGGGAGAGTGGGGGTGGAAATGTCCCCAGAGGGTGAGCTAGGATCTCAGGCTTAGTTCAAAAAAAGATAAAAAAAAAAAAAAAGATGAAGGAAAGAGCTTTGTCTACTAAATCTCCCCATTTTGGAATCAAATGTTATTTAAAATTCAGGACAAATTCTCGGCTCTCTTGCTGAGAAATTCCACTCTAGCACGGAGTAGAGGGGAGAGGGAGATGAGAGCGGCGATGCACGAGAGTCCTAAGTGTTCATCATTAAATGGTCATTAAGTGAACACCTACTGTGTGCCAGATTCAGGCTAGGTGCCAGAGATACCACGGCAAGCAAAATGGATGCTGTGTCTCCAGCGGAGCTTAAAGGCTAGTGAAGGAGACAGACATGACCAAATTGCCACCCACGTTCATCATTATAACTTGGAGCACCTGCCCCAGAGGAAAAGTACATGGTACTAGGAAACCAGGTAACTAGGACTTCACCCAGTTGGGGTCCAGGGAGACTCCCCAAGGAGGTGACATTAGCTCGGGGACGTGAAGGATGATGAATAAGGATTACCAGGTGAAGAAGTGAAGAAAGTCTTACAGGAAGAAGGAATAGCATGAGTAAAGTGCTGGGGCCAGAGGGAGTGTCAGTGTTTGAAGAGCTCGAAGGACATCATTGTTCCTGGATCCCCAGAGAGAGTGATGAGAAAGAGGGGACAAGCCTGGTGATGCAGGCAGGGTGAGGTCATGCAGGGTCTTGTAGCCATGGTAGGGTTCTATCCTCAGAACAAGAGGGAGCTACAGAAAGGTTTTAAGAGGAAGAGTGACATGTAAGGTTAGTGGTTTGTAGAAGTTACTGTGGCCACTGAGTAGGGAATAGACCAGATAAAAGCAAGAGAAGAAAGAGGGAGGCAGACAAGAGAAGATGGCAGCTTGAGCCCCAGTGGAGCTGGTGGTGACAATAGAGAGAGTGACAGATTCTAGGGGATGTCCTCAATGAGGTCAACAGTATGATTGCAAAAATGGACACAAAATCTTCCCCTCCTTGTATCCACACACACTGGTAGTTCCCTGACACATAGATGCTAGGAGTGGCTATGTGACTTTCTTTGGCCAATAGGACAAGAACAGCAAGCATGATACAAACAGAGATTTGAACAGCATCTGCACATTGCAGCTCACTCTTTCTTGCTGCTTTGAGGATGATGTGATCACTATGTGAAGAACTCCGTGCTAGCCTGCTGGAGGATGAGAGACACGTGGAGCAGTCACCCTAACTCCGCAGCCAACATTCTGCAAATTGTCAGACATGTGTGATGCCATCCTGGATCATCCAGCTTCCAATCAACCAGCCAGCTGATCACAGATGCATAAGCAAGCCCAACAGAGTTAGCTGAACATGCCTAGACCAGAACTGCCTGGCCAAGCCAGAGAATTGTGAGCTAAATAAATGGGTGTCATTTTAAGTCATTAAATTTTGGACATGGTTTGGCTAACTGATATATGGTTGCTTACGTCTGCTTTATCTCAACACTCCATAAAGTTAAGGAGGAGTAGGACCTTCTCTGTCTTGCTTACCACCACTAAATCCCCAGGCAAATAATGGGCACTCAATGAGTAGGTACTGAATAAGTGAATGACTAAATGAACGAATGACTATTATCTATTTGGTTTCCCCTGGGAAAGACTTCATAAACCAGCCCCAAGACTTTTCCCCCCTCCCCATTAGCAGTTGAGAGGCAGACACTTTTAGGTGGAAACCAAATTCATATTCACCCTTTACAGATAGCTACCATGTGCTAGGTTAGCATAATATTAAACACTGAGGACTAAGGGGAAAAGGCATATTCTCTACCTTGAATGTGTTCACTCTCTGGTAGATGAAGTGGGTATGATAGTAGCAACACCCTCTCCTGCTTGTTGTACACTCACTATGTTCCAGGCACTTTAAATAATGTTTCCTTTAATCCTCATAACAACCACACGAGGAAGGCGCTATCAGTGTCCCCTTTATATGGATGAGAAAACTGGGGCACAGAGAAGTTAGATGACTTGTCCAACAGGATAGAGCCAAACTCAAACCCAACTTAACCACTTGGCTCTGTGATATTTGTACAACAGAGTTGTACAAAGAAGGTATTCATTCTGCCTGGGGAGGAAAGGCAGGAGCAGCAACATGTCAGAACAGGCTTTGCAGGAATGTTGATTCTAAAAGGAAGAGCAAGGACTCCCCATGTGAACAAAACCAGGAATGGCATTCCAGTCTGAGACTACCGAGGGAACTGAGGCTGGAGGTATGGAAGTACACAGTCTGCCTGGGCAATTATAGGCAGCAAGAGTGATCAGAAAGAAGGGGGCGTGTGAAGTAGTGGTGAGGCCAGCCTGCAGGGGCGATAGGAGCCAATGAAGGCTGCAAGGAGAGGCCATGTCACTCATCTCCCACTAAGGCTGGCTCTCATCTGGTCCTGATAGAACAGTGTCATCCTAGGTGGAGTTAAGACCTGGCTTCTGATCCCAGCTTTGATTCCTTGCTGTAAGGTTTTGGGAAATTAGATCACTTGCCTACACTTTTCCACCTCTATAAACTGAAAATGTAGGACCGGATCAAAGGAACTTCTATATATTGAATACCTATTACACACTAGGAGGCAGTTATCTCATCGATTTAGTGTGAGGATTGAATAGGTTAATGTGGATAAAGTGATGAGCAGAGTGCCGGGTACATAGTAAGCACTTGATAAACACAAATAGTCATGACTATTGCTGGCATCATTTCAGTTGATTGGCAGAGTAACCCTATGGGTGATAGTCAGCATCAGTGACTCTAGACGCATTCTGCCTGGATTCAAATCCCGGCTCTGTCACGTTCTTGCTGTGTGATGTTGAGCAAGTTACTTAACCAGTCTGGGCCTCAGTTTCCTTGTCTATAATCTAGGGATCCTAATGGTGTCTATCTCATTGGGTTGTTCTAAGGATTAAAAGAGACAATGCTCATAAAATGTTTAACTCCTAGAACCAGCCCCTATTAATAAATGTCAGCTATTAGCCACCCATTTTGCAGAAGGCAAAGTCAAGTCTCTGACAGGCAATGAAACTTGCTCCAGGTAACACATCTAATAAACGGTAAGGCTCGCATCTAACCTGGGAAAATTCTAATTCCCTATCCTGTGCTCCTAATTGGTGCTCCAGATGCCTCTGAAGCACTTTCCAACTGGAATCCTACTGAGAGGGTTATCACTTCTGACCAAAGTCATTGTAAAACTCCAGAGTACAGAATGACTTCCCCGGAAAAACTTTAAAATCCCCGGAGAGGTCGGAATTAATGTATGTTCCTGATATACAAGCATACCACATTTCCAAGTTGGTTTTATGAGGGGAAGCTCTAAACTTCTATGATTCCAAGGTGGTAAATGGTAATGACAAGGTATTAAACTTTGTAGGGGAGTGACTGCCTCAAATCCTTTCTGGAATGAGGCAAAGTGTAAATAAGTGCATACCTAAAGAGGGGTGCAGCAGAGAGAGCTTGGGCTGGGAGGGAGAGCACTGGTTCCCATCCCAGCCCCACCACCAACCTGCCGTGACTCGAGCAGGATGCTTAACCCTCTCTGCAACCACATTTTCCCATCAATAGTGACCCATAATTCATGATACTACCTGAGACATTTTTAGTAGTGAAAGGGGATGCTATGAATAATTACACCAACACCACTGACGTAAACTTTGTTCTGGGAACCCTGTGACATGGACACCCTACCTACTAAATGCTGAGATTGTACCATCATTTGTAAGAATCTTTTCTACTCTGATGTTTTATGATAAAATCTGTTGCTGAGAACTGGTCCTGCTCAGGTATTGGAGATGCTCCAGGGTGTTGTGACCCCATGCAAGAGCCTATTCAACAAAATGCAGTGGGTCAAGGAGAAAACTAGGCTGCATCTGTTTGGGGGGAAGCAGAACCATGAAAGGTAAATAGAAAAAAAAAAAAAAGAAGAAGAATGAGAGAAACATATATGGTAGCTCCTCAGATCTCCATGGTTCTCTCATGAGCTGATCATGGGGCAAACTCTGTCATGTGTCCCCATCCACCAGGCAAACAAAACAGAGCAAAAGGTGGCATGCCTGCAGCAGAAAGAAATGCAGTGCCTTGCCCTGTCGCTGTCCCAGGCCTGAAGTGGTTTGACTTAGCTAACCTCATCATCTTTCATTCCCTGTGTCTTCCAGACTTTTCTTGGCCCACTGGTCTATCAGACATGACTTGGATTCTAATCCTGAGCTCCCCAGATTGCGAGTCTACACAGGCCAAGTTGACGAGATAATGACTCAGCTGTCTGCTTGGCTCTTAGGATCTGGTTGCAGGGAAAATCCTGGAAAGATCTATTTCCAAACATATCTACCATCTGTTTGACTTGAACGTGAGCTGCTTGCTGAGAAGTCAATGGTTCTACCTGGTGACTCTAATTATCAGAACAGTCTGGAGCCTGGTCACCTCAGAGTTCCTTCTCGAGGCAATTTCTTCTCCTTGACTGTGGTACAAGAAGCCTCTTGTACTTGGCTCTTACGTGGAAGAACGAGATGCTCTCAATCAGAAACACTTCATCTCTTGCTAGCCTTCCACTCTGGAATTCGATGGAATCATTCTTTTTAATATAGCTGCATTTCTACCCCACATCCAAGATGATTGAAAGCAGGGGAAAATATTCCCATGGGAAATGGGGGCTTTTCAGTCAAGCAAACAGAAATCTGAAGGGAGACTTGATTAGAGGAGCGGCTTGACTAGCGAATGGAGCAATGAATTCCCAGACTCCGTGAGATGCTGGGTAAGGTACCAAACCTCTCTGGGTCTCTCTCTCTTAATCCATCTCACTAGACTTCTGGGCGGCTCAATGGGATAATGGGCACCAAGTGCTCAGTAACTCCAAAGTGCTGGTTCATATGTAAATGATGAGTATCTTTTAGGATGTGAAGTGTTTTTAAAGAGAAGGTTGAGCTGATCAATTATTCTCTTCACTGGTACAAGACTGACAAGGCTCCTAAATCCCATATTCTGCATATGTTGACGGTTTTAGATTGCATTTCTTTACAATATGGAATAATCCTACAGCAATTCTGCCTCTCTCAAAAGGGGGGCTTGTTCCCCAGCAGGGAAGGGGCTGGCAAAGGTTCAAACCTCAATTGGGGGCTCAGTGTAGAGGAGGTAGGATGTAGAAGGAAGAGTCAAAGTCTTATCATGTAAAATGGGGTTCAGAGCACGGAGCTGCCATTCACATGTACTTGTGACATGGAACAAAAAAAAATTTTTGAGAGGTAAAGGTTGTTTGGTTTTTTCTTTTATTCACTTTCATTAATTGAAAAGGAAGTGATGGTTAATTCTTCTTTGCTGTTCACTGAGGGTAGAATCTGTACGAAAGTCAACTCTTTATATGATCAGGAAATAGTTGATTAATAAATACTTTGTTATCTAGAAACCGTTATAATCATATGAAGAATTTCCACATATATCCAGTCGCATGAAGGCATCTCGAACTTCTAATGGGGGTCAATCCTGACCTCACACCCTGCAAGAGAGGCCATCCTTATTTTTTTCCTAAGCCCGACAGTGATCAACAGAAAGTGTGTAGGGGCTTCCTTCCCTTCTCCCATTCCTCTCCCCAGGTGCCCAAATGGGTGCAGTAGTGTCTGCACCTCCAACTACACAAGAAGAAAGGCAGTAACTTGTCTGTGTTTGGTTGTTGCCTCTGGGTGAGGATGGTCTATGAAGTTATCATGGATGGCATCAGCTTACAAGAGAAGTTATATTCTCGCTGCAGAAGTTGGGAGACTATCCCACTCTCCCCATCTGCCTTTGATCAGCTCCTTCACTCTTTCTCTTTCCCCTCAGTCTGAACATCCTTGGACAAGTTGCTTTGCCTCTCTGGACCTAGTTACCTCTCCAGTAAAGTAAGGATCCTAATTCCTGTCCTGGAGGGCTGCTTTGAGGAACAGGTGAGATAACGCATGAGAGGAACGGAGCTTCATGCCTGGCACGTTTTAAAGGCACAATATAGAGTAGCTACTATTAATTTCTTCATCAGGAACTGATGAAAGGGTGGATAGGAGATTAGGAAAGATAATGTATGTAAAGTACTTCACGTCGTGTCTGCACCTAATGAGCACACCAGAAGTTTTGCTGTTATTAGTGGAGATAAAGATATGTACATTACAAAAATAAAAATAATGCAAAGTAGAAATGGATTAAGCAGAAGAATACAGGGAGTTCTCAGCTAAATCAAAGGAGAAAGAAACAGCTACTTCCAGTTGAGCAAACAAGGTCTGTGTTTCCCCAACTTCCCTGATGAGAAGAATCACTTGGGGGTCTTGTTAAATCCAAGTTCATCAGCCATAGTCCGTGTCTGATCTGTAGGCAAGGGGCCAGGAAATGAGCTGGGGAAGCTGTATGTTTAACCAGCATCCCAAGATTTATATCATGAAAGAAATTTGTAAAACTCTGGAGGGAATGACGTCCACACTAGGACTTGTCAGCTAGGTGACAACAGTAATACTAATATCCAGCTTTCTTTGAGAACCCGGCATTGTACCCGCACTTCGCATCAATCATCATGAACACTCCAATGAGACAGAGAGGTATCACCAGACACATTTTGCAGGTGAGGAAACTAAGATGCAAGGAGTTGAAAGGACTTGCTCAAAGTCACACACTGGAAACTGCCAGAGTGAGGATTCAAACCCAGTCCTGTCTGATTTCAATGTTGGTATGCTTTTCACTAAGCAACACTCTCAAGACATTCATATGTGTGATAAAGGGACATTCCAGTTATAGACACAGCCTGAGCAAAGGCCTGGAGGGTGAAAAGCTGATGTTAGGGAAATGGCAAACAACAGTAGCATAGCTGGAGTATGGACTAAGTGACAGTCACAGGAGAGAGGTGGGATAGGTAGATTGGCTTGTATTGGTTGGGGTTCAGATTAAGCTGCTGTTACAAATAGACCCTCAAAGTGCAGGGGCTTAAATAAGATAGCAGATTTTTTTCTCACCCCCACCCCCATGAGTGATCCATAGTGAATGTCCCAGGCCCTCAAGGGGTAGGGGTTGGGACAGTTCAGATGCACATAGTTACACAGTGACTCAGGATGTTGGGTCTGCTCTGCTGTCCTCAGTGTGAAGCTTCCACCCCTGGTCCAAGGCAGCTGCAACAGGTGTGGCCATTTCTGAGCCAGAAGGAAAAGACATGGAGTCCAAGGAAAGAAGGTTTGCCTTTTGGGAAATGGCCTGGAATTTACTAGAAATGGGAATGATGTTCACCTTACTTCCACTCACGCTCCATTGGCCTGAACCTAGACACATGGCCACACTTACCAGCAAGGGAAGCTAGGAAATATGGTGTCTAGCCGGGCAGCCATGTGCTCAATTGACCTTGGCAGGAGAGGTGGTTGAAAGAAATTATTAAAAGTAAAGAGGAGTGAATCGATACTGGGGATCTCTGTTACAGGGCCCTAAAGGGTTAGAACAGACCAATAGCAGTTACATAGTGCTTATTTTTTGGCAAGGACTTTCTAAGTGTTTTATCTGCATTAACTCAGTTAATCCTTACAACCAATTTGAATACTAGGACTGAGGGCTTACTCAAAGAATAAGAATACGGTCTTTACCTCACATGCAACAAGTATAGAGGGTGTTTTGAACAGGGTTGGGTTGAGCAGCACTTCGTTGTATTCTGATCATCTAGTCAAGGGGTACATAGCAGCAGAAGCAATGAAGTGGACCCAGGCCCAGAAGTTGGAAGGTTTTGTAAGCTTAGCCCTGCGGCTACTTCATTATGAGGACTTTAGCCACAGACCTCTTTGTCTGTTTGTAAAATGAGGGTGCTGGAATAATTTGTTTCCAAGGTACCCCTCACTCTACATTTGTATGTCATTACCAGAGGCCCTCCTGTGAGCCCAGAACTACAGAGGACATTAGATGGGAAAAGATAGGTAGAGAGACCCAATAGTTTCCCACAGGACAACTACGGAACAAGAGAAGTCTATCGCAACGAGACTGGTAGATGCCATCCTCTAATTCTCTAACTTTAAAGTGTCAGTGAACACCGCCACCACCCTTCTGGCCAGTAGGAAAATTGGGAGTCATCCTCAATAGCTTCGTCTCCTTCACCACCACCCCAGTGTCTATTCCAACACTGCTGATTTTATCTCCTAATATATGCTGAATCCATCCACTTCTTTCTGGTCCTAACATCATGGCTCTAGGTGGAGCCATACTCATCCATCTCTCACCTGGACTATTGCACTCACCTCCTAACTGATCTTCATCTTCCCTACTCACCCTGCTTCAATCCATTCTCAGTAGCAAAAGACATCCTGGTATAAAGCAAATATAAGCTCACCATCCACCTGCTTAAAACTCTCCAAATGCGTCCCTTTGCTCTCAAAGGAACGACCAAAATCCTACAGTGTCTTACAAAGTCCTGCCTGGCCTGGTTCCACTTACCTCTCCAGCCTTATCTCGTATAGCTCCTTACCTCCATCTCAGGCTCCAACCACCCTTGCCCTTTTTATGAATGGGCCAAGCTCCCTCTCACCTCATGAAGACTTTTATAGCTGTGTTTTGCTCTTGCTGAAATGATCCTTCACCACTTCACCTACCCACCTTCATGTCTCAGTTCAACTGTTGCTTCTTCAAGGAAATCTTCCCCAACCTCCCACCCCTAGTCCACATCAGCACCCCCCACTTAAATTCTACCAATTTGTATGTCCATGTGATTATATGATTAATGTTTGTTGTGAACTAAACACTCTAAGCTCCAAAAGTACAGGGACTTTGTTCACCTTATTCACTGTTATCTCTCAGTGAATAGAAGTTGCATGAAAGAATTCGTGAGTGAGTGAACATCATTCCAACGCAATTTCAAACTTTCTATCCTCTTCTCCAAAGCCCCGTTCAGTCTGGCTCCAGTTCCAGTCTCAGAAACGTGGCCTGTGACATACACATCTTGACCCAGCTCCTTGTAATCCCCAAAATGACTGATGAAGCTAAATATTGTTCCCATTTCATGCATAAGGAGAGTGAGACTCAGAAAGACAGTGATGTCCTCTGGCATCAAGTTTGATGTGTACTTTTAATAACCAGTGATATCAATTTGTTTAGATTTTCTAGTATTCTCAACTTATCTTAGGTGGCCTTAGAGTGGTTAGAACTTGAGATGATGAGTATGTGCATGTGTACCGGGTCTCTAAGAAATTGAAGGTCAGCCTGAGAGGGCCCAAGACAAAGACAGGAGCTGTGGAACAAGTGTCAAAAAAAATGGGAAAGATAAGAATTAAGTTCAAGAGTGGACAAGCTATTTATGATGCTGGAAACCTCACATTCCTCAACTCTTGAGTGCTCTCCTGGGATGCAGGGAAGTTGTTGTATCTGTTTGAGAGCAAAATCTACGAGGCTGAACCACGTTGAGCTGTCAGTATTGGACTGTTTTTGACCTACATTATGCATACATACACACACACTCACATGCGCATACAATCGTACGTATACATACACAAACACACATGACTGGAAGCACTTCCCATGGGGATGCTGCCTACATCTTCTTGCCAAACACATGACTTCTCTCTGAACACGAGGACAGTCCAGTGGATGAGTAAGAGCACAGTGGATTTTCCACCAGAGGTATACTTGGATAAGATCTAATGTTATCCAAGAAAGAAATCAAAGTTTTTAAATCTTTGGATTACATGGTAATTTAAACACAAGGCTTGTTGTGACAAAATATTGCAAGATATATCAAAGTTGGTGGGAGGATTTTGTAAATGAAAGGAAAGAGAAGATGGTAACTAAGCAAAACAAGGAGAATGGAAATCAAAGTTCTCTGATTGGAGCATGGTGGAAAAAGGACTTCAAGAAGCACGATTAAATGGGAAACAGCAGCATGCATTCAGGTCGCTGAAAGGCCCCCTTGCACCTTGTCACTAAAATTAACCATGCCACCTCTGGTGTCACCTGCCTACCACCAGCGGTAGGTAAATGTGCACCTTTGATGTCTGGATTTGAGTCCGTTGCATCACCCGCAACTAAAAGGAGCCAAGCAGATCCATAAAGAACAGCTTGCACTGAATCTGGAGGCAGAGAGCGTCAAGGTGGGCCCGAGACCTTCTGTGATTTTCAGGAAATGAGATGTCAGGGATGGTAATCAAGAAGACAAAGACGGCCGGAGAAAGCCCCTCCAGAGGAGTGACTCAAACTCAGGCAAGCTGAAATAGAAAGCAAAGAGCAAAGAGCACAGTCAACTGAAACAGCACAAGGGGCTGCAGGCCTCCTGATGATGATGATGGCTAACATATATGTTATGTGCCAGATCCTATTCTAAACACTTCACGAAGATTAACTAATTTGGACCATACGACAACCCTCTAAAGTCTGTGTACTTGGATTAAAGCTCAATTTCTATGTATAGAAATAAACTGAGATACAGAAAAACTAAGTAATTTGTTCAAGGTTACATATAGTAACAGAGTCAGGATTTGAACCCCAGGAACCTGACTCTTAACTCTTGTTTCTTAATCACCACCATACTGCAGTGTAGAGTATACAGGAGACAATATTAAATACCTAAAAGGGAGTCCTGACGCCCCCATGAGGCTCCAATGTTATTTAGAGATACTGTATATTGATCAACCCAAAGTTACCAGTCGTAGACAGTGGAGAGTGGGAACAAGGACATAATTAGAGAAAGACCTGCCACTTGATGTTCTTTGGATAAATATGTCAACTATTTCATGACCTTCCAGGGAGGTTAAGGGTTATTAATGGAGGAGGTGGGGCTTAAGAAAGTGTGCTATAACCTTGAATAGAGAATTTGTGTTCAGTAAAAGGTAAGTTAGACCCTGGATGAGGCCTGGAAAACTGTGTACTTCCCAAGTCCCGAGTTGCATGGAGAATGTGCCAGCCTGAGAGGGTTTCTTACAATCACTCTGAACTCGGGTGTCAAGCTGGTTTCACCTGCCAACTCAATGGAACCTCGCTGCCAGCTTCAGTAGAGAGTGTAGAGAGGAATGGCGCTCTACACCACAGCAGAGTGGGTTTGTCCTGGCCCCAAAACTCGCCAACTGGCAAGATCTTGGGCAAGTCTCTTGACTAAACTGGGCCTCAATTTCTGCATCTGTGAAATGGGAATGATAACAGAACCCACTTCAAAATGTTGTTGTGAGGATTAAACTGGATGACACAGGTAAATCACTTGGCATAAGACCTGGCACTTAATAAAGGCTTGATGAAGATTAATAAAATAAGCTACGGCCCCTCTTTGTGGACAAGCCCAGCTGACTAGTTACTCATGCCGTGCAGAAGTTCCTTTGGGAGAAAAGGCAAGTGGAGGGGGAGGGGATCAAACTGAAAAATGATGTTTTTGTTGGGTTGTCACAGGCCTGTTCATCTCCTCTTAGGAATACAAAGAAGTCAAGTCCACCATTTACGTTTGGATTATATCCTATAGTTTATCTGACTTAACCCTTTGAGGTGGATTCATACTCACTTTACAGAAGAAGAAACTGAGGTTCAGAAATAGGAAACAACGTAGCCCAGTCACACAGGAGGATAGTACGAGATTGTCCAACCTTAACTCAGATCTGCTCCCAAGCCCAGGACCAGCTCCCTGGCCTCTTAGGGGTCCTGGGCTTCTGCTCCCTCCTGCTCTCTTCCTCCTGCAGCCAGAGAAGATTAGAGGAACAAGCCCCATCCCAGCTGTGCACTTACCACATCCCAGCTGTGCTAAGCACTGATTTTCTGCCATTAGTAAGGATGATTATCACAGACATTAATATCCACAAAGGTGAGAGAGAGTCCCATGACACATTAGTTTTCTGTACATGATTATTTTTAATCTGGTTGTTTCAAAGTAATGTTTGCATATTTGTTGACTGTTTGTTGTTGGAGCAGAAGTCTGAGAGTTAAAAATTAGCTGTTAGCAAAGGATGAACACACGCATATGTATGGTACAGGTCTTGTGTGATGTTTGTCTCTTAGGGTGGTGTATCTCTCAGAGTTGTGTGTGTATGTGTGTGTTGTGCCTTATGAGTGCATTTCTGTGGTGTGTGTGTTTTAGTGGAGCATATGCATGTGTGCATGTGTTTGCAAACTTCACCTGTGTTTATATCTGTAATCTGGACCTGCATTTACATGCACACATCTCGAAGTAAGACGTGTGATGGTGTGTGTCTGTATGCATTTGTGTATTGTGATTATTTGTGCAGATGGCATGAATGAGCATTGTGTACAGGAGTGAGTTGTATACATATGTCGCCTGTGTTAGATATATGTGCCCATCTATCATGTGAGCTGGTTGGGTTAGGTGTGCTCTATATGTCTTTGTTGTATGGGTGTGTCTGAGTGTTGAAGGCTGTGTGATGTATGTGGATAGGTGGTGTGTCGAGGGAGGATGTGTTCTGCATAAGTATGTATATTGTGTGTGTGTGTGGTGTGTGTGTGTGTCATCTGTGTCCTGCAGGTTAGAACATGGTGTGTCTGGATGTGTTCAGTGTCTGTTTGTAGGCTGTGTTCTAGGTCCATGTATGATGTGAGGGCTCATGCTGCATCTCTCAGTGTCTGGATTGTGTGTGCCCCGGTGTGTGTGTGTGTGTGTGCATGGGTGTGCATGTGAATACACGTGTATGTGCCTGCCATGACTTCCTCACCAGGGCTCTCTGTCTCTGAGTGAGTCACATTCCTCCTACTCCTCTCTCTGCCCCCCACCCCCCACATCTTGGTGCTGGTGTCTGGTAGTTATTAGCTGGTCAGACGTTTTTATCTCCTCCAAATATCCTATCGCTCATACTCAGCTCAGTAATCACAGAAATGGGCCTTGGAGACGTGGTTGATGCTGCATCCTCCACAGACCAGGAGAACTTGTGTCCCTCTTACCTATTAGTCACTGAAACAAAAGGCTCACAAGCAAAATAGCTGCTGTCTCAGCCGGGGTTAACTGTTTCTGAGCCAGTTTGAGGTTTTCTTCAGTGAAGCTGTAAATACTGCACAGGCCCTGGCTAGAGATGAGGGGCTGGGAGATTTGAAATACCTGCAAACCCCAGCTTCCAACTGCTATAAAACACGATGATTAAGCTCAACTATTGTCCCTCAGATGGAATGCTATTGTCATTTGCAGGGAGGAGTGGAGGGGACCGTGCACTATTTGATGAGACTGTTCTGCCTGCCTAGCCCCAGCCACTTGATGCCTGATGCCCTTAGTGTCCCCAGTCAGTGTGTCTGCAAAATGTCCCCTATTTCCAAATTCCCCTGGAGAAGGAGGGGTAGCGTCACCCTCTTGCAAACCAAAGAGGGTTATTTATCCCTCTGAGCTAAACAAAATATGGAGGTGTGAAATCATTGGATTAGAAGGGACTTAAATGACAGCTTTCCATCACTATCCTGCTAGAACACTCTGCTGTATTTAATCTATTCCTTCATCCATCCATCCATCCATCTATTCATTCTTCCAACAAACAAATATTTATTGAGCACCAGCTCTGTGCAGGTACTTTTCTAAGCATTGGGGATAGACTGAGAGCAGGCTACGTAAGGTGCCTGCTCTCAGGAACCTTATGTTCTAGCGGGGAAGATAGTCAGCAAACTTATAAACAGACAGGAACGTGTGAGGTAGAAATAAGACTCTTGATAGCAGTGAAACGGGCTCATTTGATCATGTGAAGGAGTGAGGCTTCTTTAGATTGAGGGACGGAGGGCAAGAGGGCTGTCTGAGAAGGAGTATGTGAGCTGAGGCCTAAAGAATAAAAAGAACCCAGACATGTAAGGATCTGGTGGGAGACCATTCCATTCTAGGCAGAAGGAATCATAAGTCTTTGGTGTGTGTGAGGAACAGAAAAACAGCTGGGAAAGTGAAAGGGGGTACGGGGGTGCTCAGGGCCTGAGGCGGGGAAGTGGATAGGGGAAATTGGAGAGGAGGCAAAGTCCAGATTACATAGGACCATTGGGATGTGGCTAAAATTTGGGATTTGTTCTAAGACCAATGGGAGCCATTGTAGGATTTTTAAAAAATAAGCCATGTGGAGAATGGATTATAGCAGTATAGAAGCCAGACCAGAAAGGTCTTAATAAGCCATTAGAAAGCAGAAGCTATGAGGGACCAGAACTAGAAGTAATTATAGCCATAGGTCAGTGGTTCTCACACTTGAGTGGACATCAGAATCACTAGAAAGGTTTGTTAAAATACACGTGGCTGGGCCCACCCCCAAAGTCTCTGATCCAATAGATCTAAGTGGAGTTTCAGAGTTTGCATTGATAACATTTTCCCAGGTGAAGCAGACCCTGCTGGTCCAGGGACCACGCTTGAAAACCACCTCTGTAGAGAAAAGATACAACCAAGGTGAGGAAAGCAGGTATTTTGGGTTCTTTGGACCCAGTTTCAATGTGGATTTGTGGTGGGAGGGATCCCCCACACCAACAACAAGCAATGCTCTGGATGCCAGCTGGGTGTCCTACAATTCAACTCAATTTTAACCCTTTCTACCCAGAGATAGCATCTGATTCCACAGGTTGCAGGTTCCATCTTACAACACTGCCTACCCCCAACATTTCAGATGCCAGTCGCTAGCCCAGGTTATCACCTGGGCTTCTGACCGCCTGGCTATGGATTGGAGGTTCCCACAACCCCCTCCAACTCAGGGTACCAACAGCAAGCCCAGGTTACCTGTACTTCTGATCCAATGGCTATAAATCAAAGGTTCCCATGACCCCCTCCTTAGGTTTGATTAATTTGCTAGAAAGGCTCACAGAACTCAGAAAACATTACTTACTCAATCGCTGGTTTATTATACAAGGAAATAACTCGGGAACAGCCAGATGAAAGAGATGCACAGAGCAAGATGTGGGGAAAGGGCACAGAGCTTCCATGTCCTCTCTCACACATCTCCACGTGTTCAGCAGCCTGGAAGCTCTCCCAACCCTGTCCTCTTGTGTCTTTATGGAGGCGTCATTACATAGGCATCATTGATCAAATCATTGGTCATTGGTGATTGAGCTCAATCTCCAGCCCCTCTCCCCACCTCAGAGGTCAAGGAGTGGGACTGAAAGTTCCCGCCCTCTAATCACATGGTTGGTTCTCTAATCACATGGCAACCAGCTCCCATCCCTAGGTGCCAAAAGTCCCCTCATTAACACAACAAAAGAGTCTTTATTACCCTCATCACTTAGGAAGTTCCAAGGGCTTTAGGAGCTCTGTGCCAGAACCGGGATAAAGACCAAATGTATACTTCCTATTATAAATCGCAATATCACAACAGGGATGCAGAAGATCTAGGTCGCCTTAATTACATTTAAAAAAAGAAAGAAAGAAGACAACAGTAATGATAATTCTTACTACGTAAAAGTCACTATGCTGAGTGTTCTACATGCATTGTCCTAGCCGACAACATTCTGAAGAAGTTAGTATTTTATTCTGATCTTGCACAAGACGAAATTCAGCTTCCAGAGAGGACAGGTGTCTCCTACGATCTCACACGTCCAGGAGCCCAGTTTCTGATCCAAGAAGTCTGAGGCCAGAGTCTGCATGTTCAATTGAATCTATGAATCCTGTTGCTAAAGGCCCTGGAACTTCTCTGATCCTGAGCCACCACCCAGTTTTGGCCTCTATGAGTTCTAATTTTTTCTATTCTTGGATCCTGGGTGGAGGGTGTCCATCCCGCTCGTTGCACCACACTCACAGAGACAATGGACTCCTCTCCCCTGAGCTAGCCTGAGAGAGTATCTGTTTCTCACCTCCTACGTGGTAAACCAGAAACAGGCCACAGCAGAGGGCAGCTGACTATGATCCCACTGCATAGTTCTTTCCACCTCACCTGGCAGCTCTCTACAGGCAGAGAAAGGAGGCAAAACTCTCTCTCTCTCTCTCTCTGTCTCACACAGACATACACACACACTCATGCATGCACAATTTCTCATTCCCTCAGTGCATCAGCATGCTGGTGCTCCCTGACTATCAATATTTACTCCAGGCTCTTTTATCTATAAGTCATAAACAGTTCCAGCATGTGCTCAGCATGGGGCCACCCCATAACTGTTCTAGGGAATCTCTGCCTTTTCCATGGGACTGGTGATGATGGAGGGTTATGGGCTGCCTTTCTGCAGCTTCCTTCCTGACCACTGTCTCCTCAAACCCGAGTGCAACAGGAGTCAGGGCAAGGACAGCCACAGACGCTCTGGCCCCTCCAAGGGGTGCTGGAAGCCCCATCTTTCCCAAGAGGAGGGTCTCCAAAACTACTGGTCACAAAGGGCTGAGGTTTTAGACAATGCTGGCTAGTTCTTTTATTGAAGACCAGGTTTAAATGTACGTAAAAGAGGTTTCCAGAAGATACAAGCAAAAATTCACAAATGCTCCTGAAATGGGTTATTGTCATACTAAGTGTAAAAGTCTCCTTAGAGGACTTCATGAAAACAAAAAAGAAAAAGAACAGTCTAATTACTCAGCACCCATTACGGACCAGGTGTTTTGCTTCTAGCATCTCACTTATCCTCACTACAATCCTATAGGGTAGATACCATTACTATTTCTGTTTTGTAAATAAGAAAAACAAGGCCCAGAGAGGTTGAGCCATTTGCTCAATGTCACACAGCCTGTATATGGCACAGCTGGGATACTATCCAGCATTCTTCTAACTCCAGAGACCAGGCGAGTCCACAATGCTGTGCTGCTTCCTGAGGGCATAGAAACCATTTGGTATGAGGGTTGCACAGTTGCCTATGGGAAGGCAGGCACTTAGGTGCCCTGACTCATCACTTTCTTGGACTCCCAGAGTAGGACACTATTTGGACCTTCTCTATTGCTCTCCTCATCATGCTCACTATCTTTTGCTGTGCTGGAAGCTTCTCATCTGGAATGTGACTTGCAGTCCAAGGACTTGAGCACTTATCATTGGTACAGGGCAGGTGAGGGAGTGGGAGGTACCCAAATATGAATATAAATATAAAATATGTAATGATGGGACAGTGTTGTATAAGACAGCAACGTATGAGAGTTCCAGTTGCTCCATATGCTTGAAAACACTTCGCACTATCAGTCCTTGTAATTTTAGCCTTTTGGGTGGGTGTGGGGTAACGTCTCATAATTTAATTTGTATTTCCTTGATGGCTAATGATGTTGAGGAGTTTCCAGAAGCTTATTGGCCATTGTGGTATGTCTTTTGTGTGTAAGTCTTTTGTCTGTTCAAGTCTTTGCCAGTTTTTAATTGAGTCGTCTTTTCCTTATTGATTAATAGTTCTTTATATATCCTTCATATGAGCCCTTTGTCAGATGAACCTATTGCAAATATCTTCTCCTAGTCTGTGACTTTTCTTTCATTCTCTTATTGGTGTCCGAATAAACAAATGCTCTTCATTTTAAGGACATTCAATTGATCATTCTTTTCTTTTCTGGTTAGTGATTTTTCTGTCCAGTTTAAGAATTCTTTACCTACCCCAAAGTCATGAAGATATTCTCCTATGTTTTCTTCTAGAATCTCTATTGCTTTACCTTTCTTATGTAGGTCTATAATCTATCTTGAATGAACTTCTGTAGGTGTTGTGAAAGAAGGGTCAAGTTTCGCTTTTGTCCATGCGGATAGCCGTTTGACCAAACAAAGATCCTGTTTTTCTCACTGACTGGCCGTTATGTCTTTGCGGTACACCAGACAACCAAATACGTGTAGAAAATCAGGTGACTAGGTATCAGTCAGTTTCTGGTCTGATAGTATTTTAAACCAATCAAAAAAATAAACATGGAGAATCTTAAAAATACGGGGCCAGAAGCTGAGAAATCAGAATTTTAATTTTGAGCCTGACACGAATTTCCTGTGCAACTTTGGAGGAGTACTCCTCTTCTCTGAGCATCCATTCTTGATGAAAACAATGAGAGCATGGGACAAAATGACCACATTACCCCTCTACACTGACATTCAATGGCTTACTGCATCTGAAGTTATCCTCTTGTTAATTTCACTACGGCCGCTGATTTTGTCTCAAAGTGGAGTTCCAAATGCACCTAAAAACTAGCTACAAGTGACTTCATAGAAACCTTTTTGAAGGAAAGCAGAATGAGAGAACGAACATGGATGTGGAGTATTATTATGGCTTAGATGACTGCAGTATTAGTCTCCTATTGCTGCTGTAACAACTTACCACAAACTTAGTGGCTTGAAACATCACAAGTTTAGTATCTCATGGTTCTTTCTGTAGATCAGAGGTCCGACATAGGTCTCATTGGGAAAAATCAAGGTGTTGTCAAGACTTCGCTCCTGTCTGGAGACTCGAGGCAAGACTCCGTGTCCCTGCCTTTTCCAGCTTCTAGACACTGTGTACATTCATTGGCTCATGGCCCCCTTCCTTTGTCTCCAAAACCAGCAATGTTGTATCTTTCTGAGGCTTCTCCCGTCTCCTCATCTCTCTCTCTCTCTGACCTTAGAAGTTTCTTCACTTTTAAGGACCCATGAGATTAGGCTGAATTTACCCAGATAATCCAGGATCACCTCCCCAATTCACAGTCCTTAATTAATCATATCTGCAAATTTATTTACACATTTCTAGGATTAACATGTGGACCTCTTTAGGGGCCATTATGCTGCCCGCTGTACAACTGGATGAGTTGTAAGTTGACTGTTGGCCCAATAAATATTTGCTGAATTGAATGAATCTCCATTTTCCAAATCCCTCTAACCTCCAAATAGCTAATAAATTCAGGATTCTAAAAGTGAGGAAAGACCCAGAGGTTGAACATTAGGAAATAATAAGGGCTGACTGGGAGTAGAGCCCAGAATCCTGGGTTCCATTTGTAATGATGCAACTCCCTAAGCTGTGTGATTTCAGGTGAGCCTTTTGACCTCTCAGGATGGAAGTTGCCCCATCTTTGCGCTGAGGATTCTGGAATACATCTGAGGTACCCATCTTATCTTTCTCCAGTGACCAGGCACATAATAAAAATGTATGTAGCAGCCAGGTGAAAATTAAAAAATGGAGTAGTGAGCTTTTTGGCAAACCAGAGAACAACGCCCTACCTAAAAAGCATTCAAACAACATGCTTGCAATTTCCAAATAAAGTACTGACCACAGGCCGGTGTTTGCATTCCCTGGACCCACTGGTTTCTAACGATGCTTCTTCGAGCTTTAACATCTGCTGGGCTTTGCAGAGCTTCATCTTGTATGCATGTGTCTTTTTATTTTCCCACCTTCGGCAGCAGAAGGGGAGGCACGAAGCTGAACTGAAGCACTTATCTAACAAGATGGAGAGGGAAAGGAGCTGAGGAGAAAAGATCAGAACCTTTCTTCCCCTCATCCCCAGCCTGCAAATCCACTGTTCTGGGAAGGCAGCATCCCAGCTGTGCTGAGTTCAGCTTGGCCAAGGCTGGAAGGAGACCCAGAGCAACCCAGGCCTCATTTCCGAAGGGTGTTATTTCACCCCTGCTTCCCAGATAATGTAACTGAGTCACTCAATTGAGCATAAAATAGAAATTTGGCTTCTTATCTGCCTCAGACCTGACTTTACTATTTTCTTTCTGCAAAATACATTTTTCACTATCTTATCTTCTAATAAACAATCCTAGCTCGGCAGCCTTGTGGCAATGGTGCTGAATGCATTTAAGAGACATATTTTTCCTCTAACTCCCTGCTTAAAGTCTTCTGTTTAAAAGCCTGCGTTTTTTTTCCCTCCCTTTTGGAAAAAATATATATCCCATTTGTATGCCGTCTTCCTTTAAAGAACATACATATTTTTCATGAGTCGTTCTGATGGATCCCTCCTTATTTTCCCTTTTGCTCACTTGATCAGAATTAAAAGAAGCACTTTCTTCCACAGCAGTGGTGTGTGAATTTGATGGATTTTAGGCTGGGCTGGGGGAGGTCAGTGAGTCTCCTTTAAGAAAGGGGCAATTTCTGGAGTGGTCAGACCCCAATGGGTCACCCAAGATTGTGTGGTGGGCAGGACACATATTGATGAAAAGCCGGCTATGAATGTTTAATGCCTTCTCTCAAATGCAGACTGTCACCAGACGCACCAGACAGTGAAGCTTAAGCCACAGAGGAAAGAAGAGGAAGAGAGAACCAACATTTATTGGAGCTTTCCCCAGAACAGGCTTCTGAGAGATCAACCCCACTAGCAAAGAGGAGGAAACAGCCCCATTATGACAGGAGAGGAACTGAGGTTCGAAGCAGTGAATGCACATCCGGAAAATGAGATTCAATGGCAGGTCTCCAAACACCACTTTGGGAATTAGAATTACATGGACACACACATACACACACACATTTGGTGGCACTGTATTTATAGTTTTTAAGCAATTGTTTTATTCTGAGCATGAACTGCAAAAGCAATAGGGGTTAAAGTCACTCCCCGACTGCCCTCCATTCTATTAATTCCAACTCCTACTATTTTATGCTGGAAAATATAAGAAGCTAGTGGTGGCTGGGCTTTACAGTTTACAAAAGCATTTACCTCCATCGCTTTGGCAGTTTATACTCAGAAAAAAGCTCAGCCTCTGTCCCATCTGATCCTTACCATCCCTGCCACCTCATTCACACGCTCAAATGTGCCACATTCTGTTCCTCTGTAAGGTCTTCTCATATATGCTCCCAGGAGTGCCTGGAACACTTATGCCTACCCATCCTTCATGTGCAAGCTCAAAAGATGCCTCCTCAGAGAAGCCTTCTGTGACCCCCATACCTCAAGTAGCCCTCTTATTATTCTCTCCATAGCATCCCGCCCTGTCCTTCACACCATTGTTATTACAAACTTGTACATTTATGCTATGCATTTGTGTGTTTCATATCTGTCTCCTCCACCAGTCTGTGAGCTCCAGAGAGTGAGGAACAATTTCATTTTGTTTTCAACACATCACCTCTGTGCCTAGAACACTGCCTGGCACTTAATGGGTGCCCAGCATATATTTGTTGAAAAAAGTGAATGAATGAATGTGACTCTCCCAACAACCCTGGACGTCAGATATTTTTATCCTCATTTCCTAACTAACAATGAAACCAATAATAAGAGCTGACGTTTCTTCTGTAATTACTGTCTGCCTGGTAGGGTTCTAAGAGCTTCAATACTCACTATAACCATCTGAGGTAGACATTGTTCTTGTTCTCATTTTACATATGAGGAAGCTGAGGCACAGAGAGCACATGGCTGAGACCAGAGCACAGGGTTTCCTGTTTAAAGCTCCAATGTTCCTACTCAACCATAGGGCCTCACATCTGAGCCACCAATGGTGAGAAAGAAAGAACCGAGGACATAGAATCACGTTGGGCTGGCCTGGTTGCATAGTGGTTAAGTTCACACTCAGCTTTTGTTGCCCAAGGTTCGCAGGTTTGGATCCCAGGCATGGACCTACACACCACTCATCAAACCATGCTATAATGGCGTCTCACATACAAAATAGAGAAAGATTGGTACAGATGTTAGCTCAGGGACAATCTTCCTCACCAAAAAAACCCAAAAGACAAAAAAAGAATTATGTGGAAATCACACTTAGTCCAGGTCACTATTTGCATTAGAAAATCATCTGATAACAGTTTGCAATCTCCTCCTGCATCTGCCCGTCTTAGGTCAAAGATATTCATGCAAAAAGACAAAAAGACAAGGTGTGTTTCTTAATCTCATTCAGGCCCTTGGGATAGTCCTAATTGGAGAGCCTTGTGGAACAAGATTGTCCACCTGCTTGCTCTGCTTCCCCTGAGGACTCATGCCTCAGGCTTAGCTGCCCTCTGCCCACGCTAGGCCTTTGCCAGCCTGAGATCTCCATTGCTCACTGGCAGCCTGGAGAACAGGGTGAGGTCGAGAGGTCCTTCTGCTCCTGCAGGAAGCCTGGAAGATTAATTGTGGACAGAGAGATGACGCCCGGCAGTGGAAGAGATTTATGAGGGAGAGAAATCCAGGCCAAGGTCTCTGGTTTTGCTTCCCTCTATCTGTCTTATGACTAGCACAGAGCATTGTGGTGGGAAGAAACTTCCAAAGGTCATCAGATCCAGCCCCCTGCCCCATAAAGACCTTCTGGCAAAAGAAGCATGACCATCTGACACTCACACGCTTGGACTCTCTATAGCTCTCTCTCCTTCACATAGTACAACCCAGATCAAGTCTAAGCATTTTAATCCAGCATCTGAGATCCCCAACGATCTTGTTCCATGCTGCCTGATCTCTTTAACATAACCCCTAATGTAAACTCCACCACAGCCAGACTGGTATTTCCCCTCGTCTCCCAACCTCTATCCATCCATCCATGCTATAGCCCCCACTGGGAATGACTTTTCTCCTGCGCTTCAGAAACACGAATTTTATAAGGCTCAGTACAAATTCCCATCCCCAATGGGCCTCTCTGCCATCGTAAGTCTTCATCACACAAATTCCTATTAATGAGAGTGCATCTTTTATTTGCTAAATGTTTATAGTCTCATCACTTCTTGATGGCTTTAAGGCACAGTTATGACGTATTCTTACTTCTTCTGCACCAAATGCACAAGACCGTTACAGTGTGGTGTCTACCTCCCTAGCCAGCCTCCACAAACAACATGCACCATTTCTCCTTTGCACGATGCTGTTCCCTCTACCAAAGTAGCTCTTTCCCTTCTCAGCCTGAAAGCTCGTCATCCACCAAGGCAGAAGGGAACTCACACTGCAGGGCTGTTATTTGCCAGGTTCTACGCTAAGTGGGGCTTTGTGTACATGATCTCGATTAATCTTTACCAAAAACCCAGGATGTAGCTGATATTCTGGCCAGTTTATAGATGATAATATTGAGGCTCAAATAGCTTAAGTTCCCTTATATATATTTATCCATTCATTCAATCAACAGTTATTTATTTGACATCTATGGTGTTCCAGGCACTCTAGTGGGAGGTGAGGATAATAGGGCTGAATTCAACAAATTAGGTCCCTGCTTTCTTGAAGCTTAATATGATACGATACTAAAGTGACAGACTCTCTCCTGTTAATGTCACGTTAGAACAAGGTATCACAAGTGTAGCGAGGGTTGACAATGAGAAACACAGAGCTTTTGTAGAGCTTGCCCAGCCTGGGAGACAGGAAAGTCCTCTCTGGGAGTCACTTCCAGAAACCAGAATGACAAGTAGCCTTAATGTAGGCAAAGAGTAGGGGTAATCTACTTACCTGAAATGACAAAACACGTGATTGGAAGCACTAGGATTCTATGACAAGTCTATGTGACTCCAAGTCCTTGCTGTTTCAACCACAGCCCCATCTCCTCTGAGAAGACTTCCCAGAACACCTGCTCCAGGCCAAACTGTCAAGACTGTGTTCCGCTCTCACAGAGCCTGAGTCTGAGTCAGACACACATATGGTCACGTGATACAAGGAAAGAGCTGAACTCTTCTCAAGGGTTCAGACACAAAAACACAATACTCTAGTGTATTAATCTAAGGTATGCTAACTGTTGTTGTTTAATTTGGATAGAGGAGAAGGGCTAGGCAGGATGAGCTCTCCCCATGAAATCATTCAAGGACCTGGGCTCCTTTCATCTGATGGTTCGTCCGTCCTCTAGGATCACAGAGTCTTCAGATGCATCCTCTCCATCTGGTTGATTGATGAGCATGAAGAAAGTGTGGTGGAGGGGTAGAAGAAAGGAAGGAGAGAGTATCAGAGGGGAGGGTAAGGATGGGAAGTGAAAAGGAGGAGAGAGAGAACATGGAGGATCATACGAGGTTTTAAGGGCCTAGAAGCAGAGTCCATCATTATAGCTTACATTCTACTTCCTACAAATCAATATCATGAATAACCTCGGTTCCAAATGGTGGAACCAGGACCAGAACCCATGTCTCCAGGTCTGGTCCAGGTGCTGGCTGCACACAACATGGTGTCCAACTTCTTCTCTCACCCATCCCAAATGCTTGTTTTACCATATGCTCCATACAGGTGAACCAACCACAGTTCTGACCTCAGTAATCCCTGAAGAATGACTTGATTTTGACAGATGCTCAATGTTTGGCACAAAGTGCTGTAACATCCACATATGATATCCAGGTATCTTTGCTCTAAACTCATAGAAGCAGAGAATTTTGTGATTCTAGACCAAACTCTTCATTTCACCAATGAGGAAACCAAGCTCTAGGCAGAATAAGGGACCAGTCCAAGGACACACAGCTACCACACATACTGGGTAGTAAAGCCAAGACATCAAGCTCACCAATGGAACCACTTGTCAGGATGCTTATTACCTGTGATAAATTTCTGAGAGCACAACAGCTCAAAGAGAAGACTTCGAGGACTCCTGGAGGGAATTGTGTGGGAGAAAGAAACCTTCAAAGATCCCATTAAATAATTCTACAGGGTATTTTCTATTAGTTCAATGGTTCTCAATTCTTCTTCTGTCTCTTCACTTGTAACACACTCAGAATAGGGCACAATTCTGCAGATAGCTACAATCCAGGAAGATCACTCCCATTCAAGAAAGCAACTGGAATACAGTGAGGGTGATATTAAAGCCACACTCTTGAACCTACTCTATAATCTTAAGGGAAAAAACTTTTGAACTTTTCCTCTTTAATTTTTTTTCTGGTAACAAATTAGTTATATCTCTTACCCTGATTTGAGCCCTGAAGTGGAGTGGGGCTGCACCCTGGCTCAGCATCTCTGTGGTATGAACCCACGCCAAGCCCTTCCGCAAGAAGGTGTGCCCCTGCAGGGAAGCCGGACCTGGGAGGAGCATGCCCCCCTCAGGTTCCAGTTCCACTTGGCAGGGTCTCCCAGGCCTGCCTTGGATCTGAGATCTCACCAAGATAACGGAGAAAGAAGCACAATGCTGACAGCCCGCTTCATGTCTTCAGTACATCCCGGTAATGTTCCCTAACGCTTGCATAAACAAACTGCATGTCAGACTCAGCGGCTCCAGGCACTCTGGCAGGAGCCCAGCAGGGCTGCTGCATCAAACCTACTCCCTGCACCAGAGCATCTTGCCCAACCAAAAGTCATTCCTTAGAGAAGAGTTCTGTAGAGCTGGAAGATGCCCCATGGACCCCACTGCTCTACAGACATGCAACCAATATATAATTATCAGGAAACTGTGCAATGCCTGTGCTGAAGAGAAAGACATATGTGGCTACAGTCTTCATGGAGCATCCAGTCCATCAGGGGAGGCTGGCCATTGCCAGGCAGGGTGTTAAGAGAAAGGAGGGGGAGCTAGGACACCATGGGGGTCCACACCGTTCATACTTTTCCCAATCTTGAAAAGGAAAGTATGCTTTTCTATACACTGGCCTTGCATTTACTAAGCTCCTGCTATGAGCCCAGCGTGGAACTAAGAACTGGAAACACTTTGAGCAATGAGATACAGGTCACCTGATATTTCCTTCTGCGTTTTCCCATAAACTATGTCCTCTTCTGTATTAGTTGGCTAAGGCTGCCATGACAAAATGCCGGAGACTAGATGGCTTAAACAACAGCGACTTATTTTCTCATGGTTCTGGAGGCTGGAAGTTCAAGATTAAGGTGTCAGTAAGTCTGGTGTCTCCTAAGGCCTTCCTCCTCAGCTTTGTGGACAGCCGCCTCTCCACTCTGTTTCCACTTGGCCTTTTCTCTGTGTATGAGCATCTCTACTTTCTCTTCCTCTTCTTATAAGGACATCAGTTAGATTGGATTAGGGCCCACTCTAACAGCCCCATTTTACCTTGATCATCTCTTTAAAAGCTCCCTCTCCAAATACAGTCTCCTTGGGGGTCAGGGCTTCAATATATGAATTGGGGTGGGGGAAGACAGTTCAGTCTATAAAACCTTCATGTATAAATGCACTACATTTTGAAGTTCACAAAACATTTTGACTGCTTTCAAGAACATGAGCTTTGGGGACGGGCAAACCCAGGTGTGACTTCTAGAACTACCACTTACCTGCTGCTTGACCTTGGAAATATGGCCTTAGGGAGCCTCAGTTTTATTCATCTGTAAATTGAGATAATAATGTGTGCATTACAACTGTCTTGATAGGGTTACAATTTGAGCTATAGAGAGGACTTAATGAATGGCACTGATGCCGCTGGTGGTATTTATTGATGGCAAGAATTGTAGTTTGGGGTAAGACCAGTCTAGGTTTAGATCCAGATAATAATAGCCAGCATTTATGGAGCACGAATATGACAGGCATGATTCTAAGTAGATTCACCCATTTAATTCTTAAAACAACCCTAGGATGTTGGAACTATTATAATCCCCATTTTCCAAATGGGGAAAGTGAAGTGCAAAGTAAATGTCCTCCAGGTCCTTCACAGCTAATAAACAGAGGATCTAGAATTTGAACCCAGGCACTCTGGCTCCCACACGGTTAGTCTTATTATAACCAATTCACTGAGGACTTTAGACGATGTAATGAACCTCTCAAAACAAAAGCAATACTCTCATGGCCTACGGTTGATACAAAAAATTAACTCCCAGATGATGAGATGCTCATGAAAGCTTCCTTCCCTTTTTGCTTGAACTTCACAGTTTTCATGGATTTTCATTAGGGAGGCAATAGTGACAAGATTTTTCAGACAGGGCAGCCGATATAAAAAATATGACTCATCTACAAATGAGCTGACGAATTCTGCCTTCCCCACCCCAAGTAAAGAAGAACATAGCTTGAGTCCATCCATTAAAACCTAGAATGTTGATTAAAATACCTCTTATAAAGTAGAAAAAATAAAGCTAATATTAAAAAATCCTGTTTTATTAATCCCCAAAGGGAAGATTTTATTAATTCCTTTAGAATCCAATAACAGTGTGTTTTTTAATCAACTTTGTTTTCCGACTCCTGCCCAAGTGTCAAATCATAACAAAGTAGCTCACATTTCCTGAGAAGCTTCCAGGTACAGGGGCTGGGACAGGAGCATGGGGGACAGACATGGACCCAGACCTCTCAGGCAATCCATCTGGACAAGACAAACATATAAAATATTAATTACTGCCAACATGATATGAAAAGGTGGTGCCTATGAGGATGATCTTTGTCTATTTTATTCGCATACAAATAGGAACCACTTGTTCCATGACTGTACTTGGCACATAGTAGGCCTTCAATAGATACTTGTTGAGTAAGTAGGCAAAAGAATCATCATGGAGTGTCTTATAGACATGGTAAGAAGTTTGGCTTTAATTCAAACCACAAAATATTGAAGTTTTAAGCAGGAGAGTAACATGATCTGATTTGTTTTGTTTTGTTGTAAACCACTTTGATATACCGTTGGGAGAAGGAATACAGGTACAGGGAGGGGAATGAAACAAGGATACCAATTAGGAGGTCATTACATAGACGGGACAATGATGGCCTGGACCATGGGGGTGGCAGCGGAGATGGGAGGAAGTGGGTGGATCCAGGATAGAGTTGGGACCTAGAGCTCACAGGACATGCTCATGGATTAGATATGAGAGATTAGGGAAAAGAAGGGAATCAGTATGACCTCTTGGCATTTTGCTTGAGCACCTGGGTAGGATCGTCATGACCTTTACTGTGTTGTGAGTAATATAAGGAGGATTGGGTCAGGGTTCTGGAAGAGCAGAGATCAAGAATTCTGTATCGGGCATTTTAAGGGTAAGATGTCTACTAGACATTCAAGTAGAGATACCAAACAGTGGTTGGGTGGGTAAGCCAGGAGATCAGAAAGATGTTAGGTTGTTAGCATATTAAGGGATGGAGGCGGCAATACCTGGTGGCCTACCAGAAGGCTTTGAACCAAAAGTAACACTTGCTTTTCTACCACCGCATGAAATCCATTCGTCAACCAAACTAAAATCATAGGGCGCTGAGAAATAGACAAAACTGTGAATATAAATCCACAAACACCAAGGACACCGTGGGTCAATGTTTCCTTAAGATTATCCAAGACTCCCAAATGGACCCCCACCTCCTTTGAGGGGCTTCTCCAAGCCTCTCTAGCCCTCTTCCACACCCATCGAGTTCAGTGAGAGTCACTGGTACCCACATATAGTTAAAGTCCACCCCTCAAACTTCGGGTTTAATCAGATGCATGGCTTCAGTGCTTGGGCTTAATGAGGTAAACCAGACCTCCGGTAATATTGCCTGTATAATTGACATGGTTCTCTGGGAAACATTACGCTTTATAATGAAAATACTGTATATAATTAGAATCTAATAGGAAGAAAATAGTAATTAGCTAGAATTAACTGAACAGACGCAATCAGGCAAATAAAGGTTATCCTCAGGAGAGGACCCTTCAGAGTTCAAATGCACGTCCTATAATTGTAGAGAAGCCCCTGTAATTAAGGGTAATTTTTTCCCTGCATCGTGGTGGAAGAGTTTGTTGTGTTTTTTTGCTGAGTGGCGGAATGAGTCTGGCCAAGACCTAAAAGGAATCTGGAAGGTTGTACAAACAGATCTATGAGAGAAAGGGGAGGACAAGAGAAGGCGGGGGACCCCAAAACTAAAATTCCAGGGGGTGGGAATTCCAGGTCCAGCTGTCGTTAACCAGCTGTGTGGCCCTGAGTGAGTCACCGCCCCCTATAACAATGATAATAAGAGTGGCTACCATTTATTGAGTGTCTACTTACTATGAAATGAGTTAAGCACTTTCCATACATCATCTAATGTAATCTTGTGTTCCTAACCACCGGATAAACATCCTCCCTTTGCTTTTGTTTTAAAGCAAAGAATTGTCTTTTCTCTTACCTCAGATTAAACCAGACAATGAAAAAAAGTGACTACTAACAATGACAAGGACAGAAACTCTCTCAAGGGTTGTCGCGAGGATCCATTGATGTTGTGTCCCTTTGCAAGCTTAACAGAGAAAGAAACCAGCCTTTATGGGCCGTTTGTTTAAACCAAGAACTTCACAAGTGCCTGGACCTATCAGACCCCAAGCCTGAGTGCCCCTTGCTATATAACATCTACCCAACAAATGACAGTCACTGCCAAGCGACATTATTAGGGAACAAGCTCGTGCTCAAAGTCTGCAGCCCCAGAAGTGCTCCCTGGAGGATATGGGGTCACTCACTTTTCTGCTTAACCTGTGGGAAGACAAGAGTAGAGTTTTGCTGGAGAAGAATCAGCCCCAAGTGAAGCCAGGGGAGCTGCTGGGCTGGCGGCTGTGCAACAGGTCTTCATGTGCCGGTCCAGATCAACAGCTTCTGTAGCATCACATGGTCCAGGATCTGCACGTGGGGATTGGAACACCAATGAAGAACTTGTTATCATCAGCAGGAGAAGGACGTGTATGGCCCAGGGTTAGACGTAACAGCACTTGGCCCTCTAACACCAGATAGCCAATTCTCTGAGCAGATTCAATCCACATTCATGAGCACTGACACTATGCCAGGCTCAGGGTGGGCACTCAGTTACAGGGGCTGTCCTCTGTGGAGATTTCAGTCCAGGGAGCAGGGATAGGAGTGAGGAGAGGGAAGACACATCATGTGTCTCCAGAACACAAGCAAGACGTGCTAAGTGCTGTGATAAAGGAAGCCTGGAGGAGTTTATTAAATACCACCTGAGGAGAATGGAGACAGATCTGGGAAGACTTCCAGGAAAAGGCAGCATTTGAGTAAGATCTTGTCAGGTGGAGACAGGAGAGAGGGACCCTCTGGGAAAAAGGACCAGCCTGGGTAAAGGCATGATGGCAGACGGATACACAATATATGTCAGGGGAAAATCACTTGAAGCTCTGCTGCGGCAGATCTATAGAGAAGCAGAGGTTTCTAGTCCTCTCCTGGAAGGATAACTGGGGAGACCTCGGGTTCCTCTGTCCACCCCCACCCTCCTCTCTTCTCATGAGAGGAGTCATGGATTTAATTGATGAGGCTGAAGAGCAGCTCATCGCATCATCCAGAGGGCGTACTTGGGAAAGAGCAGGAAAGAACGTCTTCCAGGCATTAGTAAAGATACCTCTTTTAGGGACCCCTTCGTCTGCCTCTGGCCAGGAGTGGTGGGTGCTGGCCACAGGGGCTTGCTCCTGCAGGTTCAAACAGGCCTCTTTGTGCTGTGCCAGCTTGTCCCTGTGTCCCAGCATGAGTGAGTTCCACAGTCCAGATTCAGGAAAGAAGGTCCAAGTGCAGCTTTACCATTTGGGAAGCTGATACTGGTTTTGTTTCCTACCTGAATCTTTGTGTTTGTCTTTAATTGAGCCCAACCTGGAGGAGAATGGGAGCCAGTGAATGGCAGCCTTGACTTCCCATCATATGCTGTAGGATCAGTGCATGGTTTGGTGTGCCTAGGTCACAGGGAAGGTTGTGGGTGGTAGGAGATGAGGCTGGGAAGGTGGACTAGTGCCTTAGGAAATAGAACTGGTGAGATCTGAGTCATCATAAAATTTCAGTGCAGTTTCCCCCATATCAAATATCAAATCCATCTGAAGTCTGAAATGTACCCTCCCTTTAGGGAAATGGGGATCCAGTCTTAAGGCTCCTATCTAGCAATCTGTGTGTTAACACTTGTACCCAAAGTAAGTCCATGTCCTGGGTTCTTCCATCTCATACACTGCTCCTCCACCTGCATCAGTACCATATTGATACTGGAGATATCATGCATGAGAGTAGAGAAAGGTTGGAGGGTCTTTACAAGTGCTGCTAGAGGGAGAATGAATAGATGAACAGATGACCATGGGACATCATCTCTAGCTATGTTGTCTCTCACCAAAGTGACAGATATGTATAACATGTATTTATTAAATACCTACTACATGCTTGGCTTCGTAAGAGTAGCAAGGAAAACTAGACAGAGGGCTTAAACATATTCCTTCCATTTGGAGAATTTACCGTCAAGCAAGAGAGACGAGATTGTATAAAATAATTATAATACAAGGTAAGAGGAAATAAGATGATTAGATTAAGTGCTGTAAAGTGCTGTGGGTATGCAAAGGAGAAAGACATTTCTTTGGCAAGAGAATTTAGAGAAAGTTTCCTGGAAGAGATGGTCTTGAAACTGCGGCTTGAACTCTAGGTAGGATTTGAAAATGGTGAGATAGAAGGAGGGACTTCCTGATGGAGGAAGCATAACAGGCAAAGTCAAGGGGCTGACAAACTATGGGGCAAACGTGGAGAGGAATAGAAAATCGCTAGAGTCACAAGCTCTATGTAAGGAAGCATTTTGAAAAATATGTGGAAGCCAAATCTTCCAGGATTTTGATGCCAAACCAAGGTGGATTTTGCCCTTGCTGTTTTGAGAAGATATTCGAGAAGGTGTAACTCAAGCAGAGTGGTATTCCAGTGCAATGGACCACAGCGGTGCCCTCTAGAGGAGTGGGTTGGAGAAGGGGCGGCTCCTTGTCGGTGTCTCTTTCCTGAACCAAGTCTCTCACCTGTGTGGAGTGACTGGCAGAGCGATGGGAGGTGACCTCAGAGGATGGTTATGCAGATCACCCAGTGTCTGACCTCTTTCTTTATTCTGCCAGAAGCAGGACACAAGGCAGCTCTGATGATCACAGGTGGAACCCTCTTGTCTGGGCCTCCTATTTCTATTGTTAAAGCCACTTAATGCCTAATTACTCAACAAGCCACAAGGTCTTCCGAGAGCTCCTTGCCAGAGAGCAATCGGCTTTGTCAGACATTTCCAAAAAGCACACAACTCTCTTGGAGGTCTTGGAATAGCTATGTCAGTGGCCCTAATGGAACATAATTTCCTGTAAAGGAAAACTAATTTAATATTTTCAGGTATTATGTAACCAAGTGCCCACAGAGAGAGGGAAGACAACTACTAACGAGAAACCATCAGAGCACAGTATCCCTGCAGAATCAGAAAGCCTGCAGGTCTGTTTAATGCTGCAAAAGGGGACCCACAGGAGTGGCTGATTGCAGACACAAGGGTGAGATGGTGTCATGGTGAAAGAGTGTGGTCTTTGAACCCAGGTAGACTGGGGGTTGAGTCCCAGATCTGCTGCTTGCTAGCTGTGAGACCTTAGACAAGCTACCTAACATCTCTGAACCATAATAAAGTTTCAGCAGCAGCAAAATGAGAATGATAAAATCATCTCAACTCCTTTGTTTGTTGTGAGGATTAAATAGAAAAGTTTATGAGAAGTGCATAGTGTAGTGTCCGGCACTTAAAAAACACTCAATAAACGGTCCCTGTTTTATTACAGCTGCTACTATTATTGATCAGAGTCGAGTTTCATAAAACTTACTTCCCTCTCACTCCCCCTTCAGGAAGAAAAGTTGAGGTCAGGACACCAATCACCAAAACCTTCTGCGGTAAACAACATACACTAACTGGATGTGATGGTGAATTTTATGTGTCAACTTGATTGGGCCAAAGGATGCTGAGGGAGCTGATGAGGTATTATTTCTAGGTGTGTCTGTGAGGGTTCTGGAAGAGAATAGTATTTGAATGAGTAAACTGAGTAAAGAAGATGGCCTTCACCGATGCAGGTAGGCATTATCTAATCTGTTGAGGCACGAATGGAAAAAAAAGGCAGAGGAAGGGCAAATTTGCACTCTGCTTGAACTAGGAGATCCATCTTCCCCCACTCTCCAACATGGGGACTCCTGGTTCTCAGGCCTTTGGACTCAAATTGGGGCTGACAGCACAGTCTCCTTTGGTTCTCAGGACTTCCAGTTTGGGCAGGAAGTACACCACCGACTTTCCTGGGCCTCCAGCTTGGGGATAGAAAATCCTAGACTCCTCAGTCTCCACAATCATGTGAGCCAACCCCTTAAGTTAATTCTCTTTCTGTATCTATCTATAACTATATCTATAACTACAACTATATCTATATCTGTACATATCCTATTGGTTCCGTTTCTCTGGAGAACTCTAATAGGTAGAATCCTCCCACAGTTGCCCAAGCCAGTACCCTTCCTTGGACCTCATCACTTGAACAGGGTCTTCCAACCAGAATCTGATCTCCTCCAAAGGAAGGAACCGCATCTGTCTTCCTCTGTGTTGAATCCCCAGAACCAGGCCAAATGCCTGGCACATACAAGACACTCACATATTGTTGGAAAAATAAGCAGACCTTTTATCTCTTGCCTGGACCTTGGATTGCAATGGCGTCTTTATTCCCCATGCGGTGCCGTAATCACTTCCTCTGGGCTACCCTCCTTACTACAGTCAAAAGATATTTCGAAAACTTCAATCTGATTACATTAGCCCTCTGTTTAGAAGGTACAACAGAATTTCTCCGAATCAAAAAAATTCAAATTCATATTCTCCATCTTGGCATTCAAGGCCCTGCACAATTTGGTCTTAGTCTTGTCTCCCCCAGAGTTTGTGTCACACCTCCTGATCTTCCCACACACTATCTTCTTTCCATTTCTCTGATTAGCCACTCCTCTAGCTCTGAAACATAACAGCTAACCTCACGAATCATGGTGCTTTTACGCATCAAGCCAGATGTGACTTCAGAATCCTTCTCTACGTAGTATCTAGGCAGCCACAACCAACTGGTTAACTATAGGTCAAAATATTATGTCCATTTGCCATCCTAGTCCAGAAGAGCCTGGATCTTGGCCAAGCTGGCTCAACTTTGGCTTGAGTCCAAGAGACTGCTGAAAACCAACTTAGCCAGTTCTCCAAGTTGATCACAGGCCTCTGGACCCCTCCTGAGACACAGAGCTTACTTCCCATTGAAGCCTCCCTCCCACTTCTTCCTACATTGGACTCAGGCCCTAAAACCCAAATCCTATGCCACAGCCTCACTCCAAAGCAGGTAACAACTAGTCCCTTGGACTCAGTGACAGATTTAGCTGCTCTTTCTAAAACTAGCCAAGTGGACCAAGATGTTTCTCATGGCCTTAGAGATCTGTTGGGCAGGCCCTCTTCAGGGTCCAAGAAGCTACTTTTTCCTCAAGTTCTGAGAAAGCAAAGGTAGCTGCTTCTACCCCTAGCAGCAAGATTAGGCCCTAAAGATGTATCTCTTCAACTCAGGATCCCTCAACCCCTTCCCTCACCCCAAGATAATACCTTAAGGTTCTTGGTGCTCTATGAACCAATAGACTTTCCTGAGACCCCAAATCCAACTTCAAACTGTTTCTACATATTTACCAAGATCCCTCTAGCTCAGCTGAGAAGATGGGAAGCTTCCTGAGCCAAACTCCTACTGCAGACCTGCCCCAGGCGGCCCAGAAACCAGCTAAAGAGACCCCAGGGTCCAACCTGACAAAGCTAAACCATAGCCTCCTAGCAGGAGCTCTCAACCCTGGGGGAGTTTTTAAAAGATGCCAGTACCTGCCTCCCTCCAAGAAATTCAGATATACTTGCTCTGATGTGGGGCATGTTCATTGCCTTTTTTTAAAGCTCCCCAGTTGATTCCAGTGTGTAGGCAAGACTGAGAACTGCCAACTATAGATGCCAGTGGGAAAGCCCTGTAGGAGTAGCCTCTGGATAGCGGCCCCAGCATTCCTTCCAGCCAAAAGAGAATGGAAAGGATGGAGTTGCTGTCCTGAAAAAATTTGGGAGGAGTTAGAGGTGACCCACAGAGGATCTGGAAGACACAACTTCACCCAGTGGAGAGTCCTAACCAGAAGTGATACCTGAGCCTGCATTCATTCATTCATTCATTCTCAAATATTAAGCACTTATTGTGTGCCAGGATTGGTACTAGGACTCAGGTGATGGCTCCAGTTGAAAGACCGCCTGCTTCTGAACCATGATCTTAAGTTAGGAGCTAGTGGAGGTCATTTCTGAACCTGAGCTGAGAACTCCAGAAAGTTCCCCTTAGGCTCTGATGCCTCCAAGGCGATGATTGACTAATGGGAATCATTTTTTGTTTCTCTAGGCTTTCAATTGAATGGGAAACTATTGAGGATATGTGCTGAAAAAACCATACTGTCTCATTCACCAGCCACCATTTTGCAAGATAGATTTTGTTACATCTAATTTATAGGTAAGAGTAAAAAAGGTGAAAAGAGGGAAGTAATTTGCCCAAGGTGGCACAGCTCTTAGGGGACTAAGCTGAAATCTAACCCCACATCTGTTTTTACCCCTCCAGTATATCATATCATTCATGCCTTTGTTCAGTGATTCATTGATTCAATCAAACACCAACAACATCTGTTGAGCACCATCTCATGCCAGACACCGGATTAATGAATACTCAGAACAAGCTTATGAAATAGTTTACCACTTTCATCATTCTGGAGCAGGAATTATCAAACTTCTGCAAAGAGTCATATTTATAAAGATTTTGGCTTTGTCTCAATCACCCTACCATTGTTACATAAAAGCAAAAGCTGACAAAACATGTTCCAATAAAACTTTATTAAAAAACAAAACAAGTGGTGGGCTGGATTTGGTCTATGAGCCCTAATTTGCCAAGCTCTGTTCTAGAGAAAAGGAAACCAGGGTTAAGAGAGGGAAAGGGACTTGCTCAAGGTCACCCAGCTACCAAGTGATAAACCAGGTTTCAATCCACATCTGTGGGACTCCCCACCCATTCTCTCCTTTTCATCATACTCCCTCCCCAAGAAACCCAAGGGAATCATTCTTTCATCATTTAATCTCCCTCAATCCTCTAAGCCTTATCTGTTCCCATTAAGGCGAGTTTATTGTGCTCGAGATGGGTTATTGCTTTCCACAATTCTCTCCCAAGAACATAAGAATAAATCAATCTCTCTGTCTTAATAAGTTGATAATCATTGTGAAATATTTAATGTGCTCAGTGCCATCCTTGATCTTCAGGCTTCAGTCAGAAAATTATTCCCCGTCCTTCCTTCACTCAAACTTTATGCCCTGCCTTTGTTTTGCTGTGCTCCTATTGTTTTTTTTTTTTTTCTATTTAATAGCACATCCGTTCCTCTCCTTTGTCATCTGTTCTCTCCTTTAAAGTTGAATTTTGTCCTTGATAATAGGTGGTCCCTTTCTGCTCATCTGGCTTTTTTTGCCAGAGTTTGCATTTGTTCATCACTTTGCATCCCCATGTTTGCTTTGTAAAAGATCCCTGGAGCTCTGAGTTGTCAGAAGGCAGCTATCTAATCCATCTTCCCTTCCCCCAGGAAAGACTTAATTCATTTATTCATTCATTCAACAAATGCCAATTGAGCATCACCAGGCATAGGTGATACAGTGATGGTCAGAACAGACATGATCCAGGCTCTCATGGAGTGGGAGAGATCTCCACATAGTGGGAGAGATCAACATTAATCAAACAACCACAAAATATAGAGTCTCAGTCTGTGATGCTGAGCAACATAATAACAGAGGGGGTCTAGTTTATCCCATTGGTGGGGGTCATTGGGCAGGGTCAAATGAAAACCTCGTTAAGGTGTAGGAGCTAAAGAGAGATGGAGGGGAGTCCTGGCAGAAGGAACAGAGAGGGAGAGGGCTGTCCACCCAAAACTATCTCTTACCTACTGTTTAAAGCTCTCTAGAGAAGAATGTACACTCTCCATCTCAGGTGATCATTTAACTGCCTCTCAGCTTAGAGAATCTTCCTCTTGCTTCACATTGTGACAGCCCCTTAGAAGAAAAGAGGATCATCTGCATTGTTAACTGGGAGGGTCCTTAGGGATCATCTGGGGTAAGTTCTTCACTTTACCAGTGGACAACCTGGTGCCCGGAGAAGGGGAAGACTTGCCTAAGACTGTAGAGACTCCACCGTGAGCCCCTGACTCCCATTCCAGGTCTCATTCCCCAGTTTCTCAGTAAAATTCTATTACCATGGAGCCTCATAAGACAAGGTGTGAGCGTCTTCCCTATGGACAAATCACTATAATGGTAATAACAATAATAGCTACCTTTTGTTAAGATTTGCTCATATTTCAGTTACAGTTACATATTTTGGGCTCATTAGCTTTTGTAGGGTCATCCCAGTAACCAGTGGTATGGGCTTGATACTGGTCCCTTGTTTCTCCCTGTCTCATCTCAGCTGGCTGCATCCTCTATTCAGCTGGGGACTTCCGAAGGGGCTCCGCATACCCAGCCTGACTCTCCTCTCTGTACCACAGCAGACAGAACACGATTGGCCATTTAGACAGCATTGGTCTGTGGGCCCCTCCGCATACTAATCAGTCACTAGAAATAGATGCATTAGGGATGAAAACATTTACTGGCAACACTATCTGGCTTCCATCTTTCACCTTCACTGGGTAATGAGATGAGCTAGAACATTAAAACCAACAAACAGCCTTTGGTGTTTACAGCAAATGTTTGCAAGAGCGCAGGAGCCAGAGGTGCTCTGGGGAACATCTGGATTTCTGGAACTGTGTGATTACACAGATGTGTTAGATTCATCAAGCTGTAAAAATATCCTGTGATGTATGTCTTAGAAGAAAAACAACCTCCCAAAATGGATTTGGTGCAAATTACCAATCATAGCAAAGACACCAAAGGAAGGCTAATGTGACTCCAGGCTCTGGGGAGACCTTCAAAGCCAGGGTGAAGTCAGTGCTTTAGAGATTGGTATTTGGTTGACAAGGGCAGGGTTGGGGTGAGGCCAAGATCATCGGTGATTCTATTCATCTCTTACTTCATCTCTAATAAGCCTCACTATGTGTACCCACTGCACCACTTGGATTGAGTCCCTCCTTTCCTTACACATTTTGGGGTCTCTACCTTGTCCAAAAACATCTCTACTGGCTTATAAAATTTTAGGTAATATGCTCTAAAGCAGTTTCCCAGACTCATCTTCTGCAACCACCCAATACTAGCAAAATAAGACTCATCTTATTTCTCCAAATACGCAATTTGTCTCCATGCAAACCCACAGCATCGTGCCTGATCTAGTCAGTCCCCTCAAAATTTGTCTTGCTTTTTTCTCCGAATGGTTGAGCGAATGAATAAGTGACTGAGTTGCCTCAAGGCCTTTGCATGTGCTCATGCCTATGCCTGGACTCTCCCTGGGTCCCAGAGCTCACGCAGGACTCCTCTTCCTCTTCAAGCTTGATTCCAGACAGCATCTCTTCTGGATAGCTTTTCCTTCCACTCCCTTTCCCAGGCCCTCATCACTCCTGCTAATTTTTATCTCCCCATATATTTTGCACAAACCTGAAGTTTAATGCATAGAACTTCCTTTATCTTTTAGGTGTGTCTGTCTTTCTCACTGTTCTATAAGTTTCTGAAAGCCAGAGATGCCACCCTGCTCATTTTTGTAGCCCTGATGCCCAGAACAATATTCAATACCAAGTAGCCTGTGGCAGAAGATGAACCCCTTCAAGAATAAAAACCCTTAAATTGAAATTCCGAGGGCTTGTGATTCTAAAAGGAAATTCATCATAACCCTGAACACGCCTTGGAGAATTTACATTCTCAGGGAAAGATTTGGGAGGAGTTATTTCTCTCCATTTGGGACCAAAAATTGGATGAAGTGGTCACCGCAACAGTTAAGGCTTAGGTTAATGAGGAAGAGAGAACAATGTGCTCAGGTGGATGTTTATATCTAGTTCTAACTATTTCTTTTAAGAATACAGTTTTGCAACACCGAACAGTAGGAATAGAAAGTAGTATGGATGGAAAAATAATCAGTATGAATAGAAAATAATATGAATACAAAAATATAAGTGTATGTTATCTATGTCTGTGTGTCAATAGAAACTAGTTGCAGTACTAGATATAATGTCTGGGCAGACCCAGGATTCCCGACTCCTAGCACAGTCTTCTTTCCACTCCTCCTCTTGCAGCAAAAAGTAATGAATGAAATTGCATGTATTTCATCATGCGTGGTCCCAAAACAGCCCCCATTTAGCAGAGAGCATTACCAGGCAAAGCACATTTCCATCTGAAGGTCACAGGTCTTAGAAGAGAGGTCCATCTAAACTGCTTCTGCATGTGTGGATTTATGCAAAAGTAATTAGGAACTGGAACAAAGCAATAGAAATTCAGTTGATTACGTGTGAATTCCTAGCATTTAGCGTAACAGAAACTCTCTGGAAGTTAGATATTTGTCTTTCTGTTCTATGAAGACGCAACAGAAGTCCCCAAAAGTTAATCACGAATCCAGTATAAATCAGCACAGAGTATAAATGCACCACATGGATTATAAATACCAAAAACAGTAGCAATAATGACTAGGATGACAAACCTACACCAGTAATGACAGTGATTGCTGTCTATAATGTACCTTCTCTGTGCCAGGCAGTTAGGGTATCTCGTGCCAACAAATAACCAGGACAAAATGTGATCTTGAGACAGCATTTCTCAAGAGATGTTCTGGGACCACCAGCATCAGTATCATCCAAAGATCTGGTTAAATATACGGATTCCCACTCCTAACCTCAAACCTACTAAATCAGAATCTCTGGAGGTGGGGCCCAGGAATCTGCATTGAACAGGCTTTCCAGGTGATTCTCGAAAGCACTAAAGCATAAGTACTGCTAAAATCTTCAAAATCCACACAAGGAGGAATTAGCAATTAAAACCAGGCTTCTGCTCATATCATGCCTGTATATTACAGAGGGTTGTAAATGTAGCTATTTAGGTTTAAATTCAGTGAGCCTGGTGTCCAGTTTATTCCACAGTGGGAGCCCAATTAGTCTCCATATGCCCTTCTGTAGCCCTTGCAAAGACCAGAGTTTAAAGAAACCCCTTTGACCAACAACCAGGGGCATCTGCCTCTGAGTGGAAAATATTTTATAACAGGAAAGCGCAGCAGAGAGGAACAAGTCACCTTCCAGCCCCTTCCATTTTCCACCTTAGTCAGAGTCCCCCTCATTCTACAAATGAGACCCCGTAGGGCCAGCGGAGATAGGAAATTGCTTCACGAAGAGCGGCTGGGGGAAATTAGGGCCTCCCTACCTGGGAGGCATCGAGAGACAGTGGCCAAGAGCCGAGAGAAAAGAGACAAAACGCCCATTCCAATGAGGAAACGGCTTTAATCTATCAAAGTAATTCGCCTTCTTTCAGGGAGAGAGAACATGAAATTGCACAAAATGACTTACAGAATGGCACCCAGTCTGATTAGCGTGGGACCCAGAGCTCCCCGTACTTAGTATGTAAGGTGGAAAGCCCATTTGAATATTCTTTTAAAAAAATTTCCCAACATGAAAAGGGAGAAGAATGCGTTTGCCTCTTCAAAAGATAGAAGTTTGGAGAAAGTGCATATTTGGAGGATATCACAGAGGAAATGAGTGCTTAATGGTGGGGCTGGAGAGCCTGTGATAGTCAGAAAGGGTGGCATTTTCATTCCTGACCTGCCATTTCCCCATCTCCGTGTCTCCCTTTTGCCAAAGGTTCAAGTCTAACCCCTGAGTTGGGCATTCATGTCACTTAAGGGTCTCGATCAGTAAACTCTTTCTGTAAAGGGCAAAATGGTAAACATTTTAATGCCCTTTGCATGCCCTGTAATCTCTGTCTCCACTACTCAACTCTGCCCTTGTAACCAGAAAGCAGTCATAAATAATACGTAAACGACAGGGAATGACTGTGTCCTAATAAAACTTTATTTGTGGACACCGAAATTTGCATTTCATATCATTTTCATGTATCACAAAGGATTATTCTTCTTTTGAATTTTTTCAACTATTTAAAATTGAAAGAAACAACATGTTTAGCTCTCGGGGTATACAAAGACAGGCAATGGGCAATGTGGCCCTGGGGCCATAGTTTTCCAATCCTCTCTCTAGACTGGGCTTGTGTTTCTCACCCCTTCTTGAGCTGCTTCTCTGGTTCCTTCAATATGAAGGGCTGTCTTTTCCATGTGCAAGCCCCTTCATTTCCAGATTCTGTGCCCCCTGCCTGTTCTTTCTGCCTGGATTATCTTTCTCTTCCCTTCCCAAACATCCTTCGGGTTCTTCAAGCCTCCAATTCATCACCTCTTCCCTGGTGCCTCACCCCCAAGAAGTGACCTTCCCATACGTACTTTATCTACAAGTCTTATCTCCATTCCCGACTCTAAGCTACTTATAAATAAAACCATATCCAACAGCTACATTCATCCTTCAACTAATTCCCCACAACAAACCTCTGAGGTAGGCACTGTTATTATCCCCAATTTACAGACATGGGAATTGCATCTTTAAGAGGGCTGTTAATTTGCCAGAGGTCACCTAGCAACTGAAGGAAGAACAAGGATTGCACCCCATGCGTCACGTACAACCCAACTCTTGACCCTGATGTTATGCTGCGTGAGAGGAAACCTCGCAGCTTCCAAACTGCACCATGTCTCAAAAATAGGGGTGCTCACTATATGTTTGTTCAAATGAACGTTACAGCTTGTTTATCTTGTTTATGAAGCCCCAGGAGATTAGTAGTAAGCAAGGAACCTGACACCAGTGAGAAATGATGAATAATAACTGACAATCTGACTTCAAGAGAGGACGGTAAAAACAAAGCGAAGGATGGTAAACATCAGCCCAGTTAGCTCACAAAGCAGAGGTCTGGTGCCATTTAGCATAGGGTCTGGTGGTCCTGCACATGCCAGTGTCTCCGAGAGCATTGCTGTGTGGTGGTACCACGTGGGTGGGATGATTGTAGAGGCAACGCTGAGTCCTCACAAAATGGTAGTCGATGGTATGCCTAAAAATCACGGAAGTATGTGATCTGTTGAGATGGATACTCCACCCAGTATTTCTCTTTCTTTCTCTTTTCTTTCTTTCTTTTTTTCTTTTCTTCCTTCCTTCCTTCCTTCCTTCTTTCTTTTTAGTTCAGTGTTTTCAGAGGTTAGCTCTTATTTACCTAACTATCCCTACTCTGTAGAATCACCTTTTCCCTGAGGATGATGAGGACCCAACAGTGTTTCTGTATCATAATAATGTTGCAGCAAGGCCTCCCTGTTTTATCTGCTCCTCTGTATCTTCCGACTTGGTTGGGCATAGTCTCTCCATTCTCTATGGATTCGTATGTGCACTTTCGACACAAATCAACTAACATTTACTCAGTTACTACTGTATACAACGTCCTGTGTGTTGGGTAATACTGATGCAGAACTGTGATAAGTAAGACATTGGTTGCCCTCAAGGAGTTCGTGATCTGGGAAAGAGTCAGATGCTGACATGACTCAAAGCTACATTTTTCTCACTATGCCTAAAGACTACAGTTTAATCAAAAAGAAAAACATCATTCCATTGGGCAAGTAAAAAATAAATTAGCCCCCCACCAAAAAAAATCTTGGGTTTGCATATATATTTTTGGTTCTCTTGATCATGTCCTCCTTACTCTTTACCATCTCTAAACTTGAGACAGGAAACTTTTATTTCTAACCACAGACCGATGCAGATTTGGAGTCTCCTGGTATTTGGTTTGGTTCCTACTTGACTTGTCCAAGTCTTTGCTTTTGCTCCAGGCTGGCACGTGCTGTCTATTCTCTCTCTGGAATCTGATCTCAGTACATTTCTGTTTCTGGATTTGCTGCTCTGGCCTTGACACTAGCAATTCAGATGGCACCCAACCAGGTGTAAAGAAATGACAGCCACCATTGTGAGTAGATATCACATGTAACTAATTTCATATTCATTCCTTTGGTAAATATTTACTGAGCATCCGCTCAATGCCAGGCACAGTGTCAGGTACTGGGGCTACAGAGAGAGTGATAATCAGGTACTGGGGCTACAGAGAGAGTGATAATCCGTGCCCTAGAGACTTTTGTCAGTGATATGAACAATTGGCACTACATGATAAGTTCTGTGATCCATTGAACACACACCCCCAAAGCTTCCTCTTTGGAGCAGCCCATGTGCTGGTGCTGAGGTTTTGGGGATGAATAACACAAAGTCCTTCCTTCCAGGAGCTCGCTGTGTCATAGGAGCCTATTGTCATCATTAAGACTAGTCATAAATATTCTAGTTCTACTTCCAAACCCTTGGTGTAATGCTCTTCCCCACCTACTTGAACTCTGGTGGGGTGATTTGACGTATCTTAGCCAATGAAATGTGTCACTTCCAGCAAAAACCTTTAAAATGAGGGAGGCTGTCAGGCGGAGAGGGGAGGTATAGTCTTGGCAAAGTGAGTTCACCTCTCTGAGCCTCAGTTTCCCAGTCACCAAAGTGGGCATCATACCCACCTTCAAGGATTGTTGGGAGGATTAAAAGCTACTGTAGAAGTCTAGCAATGAGCACTGTATTATTTAAAACATCAGGACTCTGGTTTACAAATAACAACAACAAAATATTTTAAAATACCTTAAGCTAAAAGATAGGGAAATTAATTAGCGTTTATAACTGGGAAGTCTAAGGGACAGAGCTGACTTCCAGAGTGGCTAGATCTAAGGAAGTTATGTCCTTAGGTCTCTCTCTCTTTCTCTCGACCCAGCTGGGCTCCTGCCGGCTTCTTTCTCAAGCAGATGTCATCCCAGAGGGTGAGAGCTCTGGGCAGCTCCAAGCTAACGTGACTGCAGAGCAAGACGGAGGTCCTCCTCCAACATCTATATCGGGGCTCAAAAAAAACAAGATTCTCTGCCCCCAAACCAATGGCTATGCACTCCTAGGGTGGGGAGGGGGAGGGGGTACCCTTTTAGGTACCCCAGGTCACCTCTCGGGGCGCATGATTCACATCTTCCTCAGAGTCACGTGGAGTTGAGGAGGGTCTCTTCCCCAAAGGAAGAGGTGCTCTACAGAAACAACGGAGAGATGGCCACCGTGTTGACGGCTCTAGGAAGTAGGAACACTGTATATAACGAGACGGCTGGATGAAGCATGGTATGTGAAAGGGAGAAAAAGAAATCTATTTTCGCTAGAGCCTAAAATGACGTGTATGTATGTGGGTTTGTGTATATATGCCTGTGCGTATATGTGTGTATGGGTATGTATGTGTGTATTTATGTGTATGTGTGTTCGTGTGTACATATATATGTATGGGTATGTATGCCTGTTTGTGTGTGCATGTGTGTGCACATGTGTTATGAGTATGTGTGTATATAGGTATGTATGTAGGTGCGTGTGTGTATGGGTATGTTTATGTGTGTGCATACGTGTGTATGGTTGTGTGTGTGTGGTGGGCAGGAGTTGGCAGATGATGAGGGTCAACAGGTAGGCTGGAATCAGAAGATTCAGTGACACATTCTGCCAGGGGGCCTAAGACTAGATTCTAGGTCTTAAGCCATGAGACTGGTGATAGAAAAGCTTTTTGGGAATTCTAAAATGTTCGAAGCCAACCAGTAGGTAGCTCTGCAGGCATCATGATGTCTTAGAGTTCACTGTAATCTGGAGAAATAAAAATGACCAGGAACATAGAGGACGCAGAGAGAACTGAAGGGCAGAATAGCCCAGACACCCCCTGGGGCTGTGCCAGTTTCCCATGCACCATGCTGACCTGGAGCCTGTTTTAGATGATGAGTCAAGGTTTCCAACAGCACCTGACTCACTGGCCTTAGTTCTTATTCCATTCCATTAAAAGTGTCCATGGGTGGCCTATACTCCACGCCCTGCCTGAAGGTACAGAGGCAGGGCACCACCAGGGAACAGGTTCAAGAGAATACTTTGGGCTCGAGTCTTTTTATAGCACTGAGAGTCTACTGGACAAGAAACATGAAGGTCCATAGCACAAAGAAAGAAAAAATGGTACCTTCATATAGCAGGAGGCCATTTGATCAGGAGCAGGATAGAAGAAAAAACTTGAGTGTGGGAGCCAAGCGGACTTGGATCGACTCTCAATTCCTACACTCATCTGGCTCTATGGCCACAAGGAAGTCACTTCACCTGTCCGAGCCTCAGTTCCTCCATCTGTACAATGGGGATGTTAATACCTTCTCCTCACAGGATTTCTATGAAGACTAAATGAGAGCAATGCAGCTGAAGCATAGACTAGAATCCCCAGACTACTGGGAGCTCCTGCATGTCAACTCTCAACCCACTAGTCAAGCGTAACTCCCAGCCCCTGCTGGAAGTGTCTCTGTCCACCACGCAGGGCTTTCCTGGGTGGGCAGAGGTCCCTACTCTATAATGGTTCATTGTCTCCCTACAGCCCCTCAAATCTCCACTTAGCCACAACCTTCCTGGAAAGTCATTGTTCCTTGGAATGTCACTCTTGCCTTCTGTCAGATGAGAAGGTTTGTATTAAATTGAGGATCTCAACCGTGTGATCCAAGGGCCCTGGTGCTTTCCTTGTCTGCACGGGGTTTTGTAACATTTGAATGTGGATGCTTTTAGCTGTAACATGAGCTCTCTCACCCTTCCCTCACGTCTCCCCAGCCATCTTAACCCATGTACATCGTCCATCTGGCCCCTGTGAGTGTTTGTTTGATCTTCCTATTTCTGGACTAAATCATCCCCATGACTTTTCCAGCCTACAGGTTCTAGATTCAGCGGTCCTCCTATCTCCCAAATGAGTCATATTCACTTTCATCCTCATGCCCACTCTCATTTTGGCCTCTCCTCTTAGAATGTCTGATTTTCTCATCTTCCACTCCTACTGGACTCCACTCAGTTTTGACAGCTTTTGTTTTTCCCAAACTAACTCATTCTGTGTTTCTCGAGAAATCTCTCTGAAGCCAACCCTAAGTTACAGTGTTCAGAGGATGCAAACAGCAAATATTTCAGGAAGCTTTCTTTAATGAACCCTAACCTGGTTTTATCAATCAATTGACAGTTATCATCCTCAGCATCTACACTCTGTACCATCTATGTGCCAGACAGTGTCTTAGCCTGCTTACATACAGCTTCTCAGATGCTACAACAACCCTGCAAGGAAGACGCTGTCGTTCCTACTTCACAGATGAGGCAATAGAGTTTCAGAGAGGTGAAGTCGCTTGCCCAAAGACACACAGCTGGTAAGTGGAAGCGCCAAGATTTGAAATCAAGTTGCATTTGAAACCCAAGTCACTTAATTTTTTTTCTGCTGCAGCATGAAATGTAGTAATAAGATCAAAAGTTAAATAATATATCCATTAGATGAATATGCCACATCTCAGTTCACAAAAGGCTTCCTCACTCACTCACTTAATTTTCACAACAGCCCCTGGCACTGAGAGGACACAGCTAATTTTCCACATTTGGCAGATGAAGAAAGAATGCAGGCAAACTGAATTTCCTTTCCACCCAGAAGCAGCACTGCCAATGCCCTAAGATTTAAAAAAATAAGGAAAAAATTCTTCCTCCTCCTCAGCTTGAGGCTGGCATTAGGGGCAAGATTGAATTTATACCGATCTGCAAATATTTTCCTCTTAAGTGTCCATTTTCACTGGACATAAATTGGACTGAATTGCCTTTACCTGCCGGAGCTGGAAAACCCGTCTCTACAAATTGATGCCTTAACTTTGCCATCCTCCTGCAACAATTAGCTGCTCTCTGACAGCTTCCACCTCTCTGGGCATCAGCCACTGGGTCACGAACACCAAGGTTTTTCTTGGTGTTAAGGTGGTCCACTTACTTCTCTATGCCGCTCTTTTCTGGCCCCGAGGGGCACATGATTCCCCTCCTTGCATTCAGTCGCTCTAGAGTCCTTCTCTCTCTGAATCCAGTCATCTAATCCTGAAGCAGTTCTCAGTTCTGCTGCTCCCTCCGCATCCTCGCCACCTCTGCCCTGGGTCAGGAAACTCAGCATTCCAGGCTGCTCTCTCCACCTTCCCTCCAATCTGTTCCCCTTCAGTCTTCATGCTGCATCCAGAATATTCTTTCTGTCCAAGAGTAAGTTGACAGTTATCCACCTTCTTCATAGAGAGAAACATGCGTGTCCCTTCCCCATATTGAATAAGAAGTCTCTATTCTCAACTGGAGGTGGGGAAAGTCTCCAATCTCCACTTGAGCTGAGACAATAATGTATTCCCCGTCTCCTTTTGGGATGGAAAGATGCAGGCGAAATTTAATAGCTCTCATTTTTTCAGCACTTACTGTATGCCTTGTTCACTTCCTGGCTCTATCACCTACCAGCCAGAGGATTGGGGGTTTTTGTTTGGGCCTTGGTATCCTTCTTGCCTTTCTCTAGCCTGCTTTGTGCCCTGGCTACTGACCTCTATGGTCTGGTTGGGTTTGGGTTCAACCAAGGCAGTCAAGGAGAGTGAGAGCAGAGTAATCGCCATCCTCCCCCACCACCCCCGACCAATTCCCTGCCCACCTGGCCAGGACCACAGCCCCTTTAGAGCAGCCCACTCCTAGCTCACAGCTACTCTCTCCAGGGTCTAGTAACTGCACCCTCCCTGGCCCCTTAGCCTGGGGTGATTGTCTTCCTGGCCCACTCTTTTGCATTTGGCCCTGCCTTAACTTTCCTTAGTTACTCCCCTTTGAGTATATCCTCTCTTTCCTGCTACACTATGACTTTCAGAATGGGGCAACCAGGGAGATGTTGGTCAAATGGTACCAACTTGCAGTTAAAAGATGAATAAGTTCTGGAGATCTAATGCACAGCATTGTGATTATAGTCAACCATACTGTATTATATACTTTAAAGTTGCTAAGAAACTAGATCTAAAGTGTTTTCAGCACCCAAAAAAAGGGATAATTATAGTTGGCCCTCCCTTTCGGTCGCTTCCACATTCACGGATTCTACCAGCTCCAGATCAAAAGGCCTAAGATGGTTGCATCTGTACTGAAGGTGTACAGACTTTTTTTCTTGTCATTATTCCTTAAATGATACAATATAACAACTGTCTACATAGCATTACATTGCATAAGCTATTATAAGTAATCTAGGGACAATGTAAAGTATATGGGAGGATGCGTGTAGGTTATATGCAAATACTATGCTATTTTATATAAGGGACTTGAGCATCCTTGAATTTTGGTATTCGCAGGGGAGTGGGCATGGGGAGTGGTCCTAGAACAAATCCCCCAAATACACCATACCGAGGGACGACCATGCGCAAGGTGATAGAGGTGTTAGCTAATCGTATTGCAATATATGAATGATGTATCAAATCAACACATTGTACAACGTTAAACTTATGTCATTTATATCTTAATAAATACGTGATTACGTAAGTATAAAAAGTAGGATAGGATCCTGGGCACATCGCCCCCCCCCCCCCCCCCCCCCGAGCCTGAGTCTCCTCATCTGCCTGAGGAGGGTGATAACGGCGGGATGATGAAAGGAAGGAGCATGAACTGCACGGCTATTGTGAGAATTAAGTGAGGAAAAGTACTTAAACAGTGTCTGGCTTCTAAAAAACATCCCAAAATGCTAGTCGTTTTTCATATTATTAAACACCCGATGATGTGGTGTTACCTCCATTTTGCAAGCAAAGAAACTAATTCCAACAGAGGTCAAGTGACTTGCAAGGTCACCCGGCACTTAGCAGGTGGGAATTCACATCCAGGGCTGTCTGACTGCAGAGACTGAATTTTATCCAAAGCAGAAAAGCATTGACTCGGAAACGTTGAGACCCTCCCCTGAGATGGCAAGAGGGGAGCTGCCTTCCCGGGTGCCTCAGCCTTAGAGGAAGCTGGTGCTGTCTGTGAGGACCCACAATGCACCTGGATAATCGCTCTGTGGAAGCTGAGCTGGGGAGGGGGCCCCCTTGACCCCTGCAGGCAATCAGCTTAGCCCGTGAAGCATGAGATTTAATTACCCTTATCTAAGCTTAAATAACTGTAAATGTTATTGTTGGTCACAGGAATTATCTCGCCCTTTGAAAACACCCAGCCGTTTCCCTGAGTCGGTGCTTTCCACAGACGGGGAAACAATGCCATTAATGTCACAGGAGTCCAGCACTATTTGAACCCAAGCATGTGCCGACTGTTTGTGTGACATTTTTGAGGACCCAATATGCTGCTTTATTGATAAAGAAAGGCAGTTGGCATAGTGGCTGCCACCCGGGGAAGAGACAGAGAGAGTTGACGTCCATAATTCACTACTTGGTGGCTGGGAGATGCTGGGAAAGTTGCTTAACCTCTCTGGTCTTCTATCCTGCTATGTGTCCTCAGCCTCTGTGTTAGTGGTTTCTGGTGGAAAGTGGAAAGTTTGGAGACAAGTGCGTGGCAAAATGGGGAAGGCTGGAATGAAGGTTTGCACTCATCTAGGAAAAAGGGGTGGGAGGAAGTCCAGGCCATCGGGCACAGCATTGGAGTCCGTGTAGCCTGATGGCTAAGGCACAGGCTTTAGAATTAGAGCGACTTGAGTGCAAGTCCCAGCAGCACCAGTTGCCAACTATATGCCTTGAGCAAGTGGCTTCTCTTCTCTAAGCTTCCTTTTTTTTTGCTGGTAGGATAAGAATGATGGGGCCTCCCTTATAAGGGTATTGGGAATATGATAGGAGATTAGCTGGTAGACAGATAGATAGATACATACATACATACATAATTTTATGTAAAGCACCAGCAAATACAAAACACTCAATAAATGGGAAGAATTACCGTGAATTGCCACTTTGATATTATTATTTATAACCATCACAGGAAGAGATGAAGAGTTAAGCAGCTTGGTGTCCAAGATGACCATGATGATACACGACAGAAGTAGATTTTTAATTTTTTTTGGTGAGGAAGATTGGCCCTGACCTAACATCTTTTGCCAATCTTCCTCTTTTTGTTTGAGGAAGATTGTCACTGAGCTAACATCTATGCCAATCTTTCTCTATTTTGTATGTGGGATGCCATCTCAACATGGCTTGATCAGCCATGCATAGGTCTGCACCCAAGATCTGAACCTGCAAACCCTGGGCTGCCTAGGCAGAGCACACAAACTTAACCCCTATGCCACCGGGCCAGCCCCAGAAGTAGTTTTTATCAGTTATCGTTATCATTGTTATTAATATAGTAACTAACATTTCTTGGTCAAATATTGTATGTCAACTCTGTGCTAAGCACATTAAATACACTATCTCAAAAAAATCTTTATAATTATCCTTGGAATAGGTACTATTATTCTATTATTGTCCCCATTTGGTAGATGAGGAAACTGAGGCTCAGCAAAGTTCATTGATTTGCCCAAGGTTGCTCAGCTAGTGAGTGGCTTGGGCTAGAACTGGTTCCATGTGACCTCGGAGCCCATATTCTTCTTGTAGGGTAATGGGGATTGCATGGTAATGGAGAGGCCAAGAGTAGGCAATACTGAAAGAACCAGAAGGCAGCAGCAACAGGGAAGTGTGGCATCAGGAACAAGCCTCAATATAATAGCCAAGAAGTTCCTGGCAGTTCCCAGGAAGCGGGTAGGAAAAGAGAAAGGCAGAGTCTCATCTAAGAAAGGAGCCCCGTTGTTGGAACTGTCAGCACTGTGGGCCCGGCCCAAGGCAGGACTCAAATCATCACAGCCACAGTTCCAAACAACAGGGCCTGGCGGGCTTTCTGAGTTACGAAGTAGGAAAATAAGAGCCAGACAGACTTGGTTTGATTCCTAGGTCTCCCACTTACTTGCTGTGGACTACAATCATGCTCTGTGTCCCTTCTATGCCTTGGTTTCCCAATATGTAGTATTAAGAGAGTATTAATGGACATATGGATGGCAAATAGATGGTATACATGCCACAACTCCCCACTTCTGCACTCACTGGAGACATTGTTAACTGACTCCTTCCCACTGCACCCTAACTGCAGAATTCTTCTCCCAGTGCTGCAAAGACAGCCCCTCCCAATCAACCAGAGAGGGAAGATTGCACTGGATGGCAGCTAAGGCTTCATCCAGGTCTAATGTTCTGTGATTCTGATCACATGTTGATTGACTTGTCCTATATGTGTGTTTTCTTGTTGACCTTAGAGGTGGTCAGAGATGGTCAAGGTGTTTTCAAATGAAGCACAACAGTGAGTGATTATAAAATTGTAAAGCCAAAAAGTGCCTTAGCATTTGTCTCATCCAGTTGTTTTCAAACTGTGGTCCCCAGAGTTCTGGGGCTCTTCACAAGTGACTCAGGGGCTGTTTGGGAGACAGAACTCCAAGCCCCATCCCTGCCTACGTAAGAGAATCACCACTTTTTTCTGTTTTACATATTGGGATTCCAAATAACATTTCATTTTTTTCATTCATTCATCCAAAAAATATAGAAAAAGAGTTTTCTGTTTTCCACACTGAAAGAATGAGAGAGAGATATAAGTAGGAAGGAAGGAAGAAAGGAAGGAGGGAGGGAGGAGGAAGGAAGGAAGGGAGGAAGAAGGAAGAAAGGAAGGAAGAAAGAAGGAAGGAAGGAAAGAAAAGTTTGAAAACTACTGATCTAATCCACTTTAAAGTGTAGTAAACACTTCACAGACAGAAAGCTTGAGACCCAAGCGTTGAACAAGACTGAGCCAAAGTCTCACAGAAGTTGGCATAGCTGAGAGTTTAACGTAGTTCCCCTAACTCCCAGACCCACTTACAGCTCTTTTCATGGTGCCCAATTCCTTCTGTCCACAAGGCAGTTCAAGAGTAAGTGGAGAGGGAGGATTCAGCCTCCTTTGGCGAGGAGAACTGACAGGAGCTACATGAGACGTGAACTTTGAAGATGAGACCACCAATAGATGCTGCCTTCCAGGGAACCCCAAGCTAGAATGACAGCATCCAGCCTGTATGAAGTTGCAGCCAAGATATAAGGCAGGAATCCTGGGACATGTATGCAGGTCTCAGAAAGCAAGAGAGTAAATTCTCATCTGTGTAGACAGAGCCCATCCCCATTGACAGGCCCTCCTCTGGGCCATTTTATGGTTGTTGCAAATTGACCTGGAGCCATCTGCTTCCTGACACTCCTGGATTCCCACACGTCTTTCCACTGGCTTGAGAGTCAGCCTCTGCTCAGACCAGAGATGCTTCCAGAGGTTTATGGCACATCTGGCATCTACTTACAGGGCAGTCCTGTCCTCTATGGACAGATTCTTCTTTCTCTCAAGAGTTTAGGCTCTCCTTTTTCATTCATATTATAATTCATCCTCTCCTTTAATCAACAAACTTTTTTTAATGTGTAGTCAACACCATGCTGAGCCCCAGGGAGACACTGACAGGTGACGACTCTCAACCTGAGAAGCTGTGGTCTCATTCAGTAGCTGAGGTCAGTAAAGGAAAAGCGGCTTCTCTCGTTGACGCCAAAGTGGTCCTGAGCGCAACCTTCTGAAGATCACAAGGCACATCTGTTATGAAGAAAGCTTCCCCGTCACATATCACAGCTAAAAGAGAAAGGCTAGTCAACGATCACGCAGCAGGACTACGTTGTACAGGAAAGTGATGCTCAAGGAGACAGGGCCTTTCCAAGGATTCACAGTGAGTCAGAGCCCAAGTCTCCCAGTAGGTAAGCATGAGATTGCTGCGGAGTTAATATTGACAATTGCCTAAGCCTTTTCCCTGAAAGGCATTTCTCTTTTGGATGCTCAGAAACAGCAAGCTCTTTCTCAACTGGAGCCTGGAACACTCACACTCACTCACCCACCTGCCCAGCACACACTCCACCTCCATTCTTTTCTTGGCTAGTTCTTCATCTCTCAGGTCTCAGCTGAAATGCCACTTTCCCAAAGAAGATCTCCAAGATGCCCACACCTAAATTTTCTCCCATGTAATTCTCTTTCATAGCACCCTGCGCTTTTACTTCGTGACACTGATCAAAATGTGGAATTTTTATATAGTTATCAATTTATTGTTCAATGCATGACTCTTCCAAGGACTCGAAAGTCATTTATTGCTGAGTGGGTGAGTAAGTGGTGTAACCAGTACTAGAACCCTCCCAAAAGATATCTTAGGTTCTGATTAACGTAAGAAAAGTGGAAATTACTTAGCTTGCTGAACCTTAGGAAATTTAATTGATGTCAGAATGAATGTCACATGTTAATCTCAGAAGAGTACATTTTTGTCTATTCTTGAGTAAGTCAAGATCACAATAGCATCAACTATGAAAACCTTTTACTAATTTCAACATTGCATAACACTTCCTTGATCAGCAACCCAACCCCATCTCCACGACAACCTAGATCCCGTCTCCAGAAGTGGGCATGTTATTGCAGAAGGCAGGAGGAAGAGTCTTCTGGTATGACCTTACCTCCATTCTGAGGTGTTTGCTCTCAGCAGTTCCATCCAGGCACTGTTCTTTTCTTGGGTGGCTCTTTGCATCTTGTGCCATATGCCACCCATCCGTGAACTCTGGGAAACAGTCTGGATAGATCTGAGCCCTCTGGGAATATTGGACCTCTTGGTCCTCTCTCATGATCAGTACCAATGAATAAGACAGAGTTCTGTAAATCTGACATGTCAACAAGGGAAAGGTGAGAAGTTCTAAGACCAAAGGAGGTCCAAGGTGTTACCAAGCAGCCCTGCTAAGGAAGAAAGAAAACATAGATTGAGGGATGCCTGTAAAAAAAAGAAAACATGAGGGCACACAATACTAACCAAAGTGGATTTGACTCTTGATGAGCTTCTCTACCCAAGTGGGTGTCTTCTCCCAATCCTGTGAAAAGTCCCCTCAAAAGAGATAATGGTGACACCATCAGGACATCGGGCATGGTTATGTAACTCTGACTGATCGTTCTACTAAATCCTTTCCATGATCCACTGCATTTAGTCTTCTCAACACCTCTACTAGCTAGATCCAATGATCCCATTTCCTGATGAAAGAACGAGGATTCAGAAAGGGAAAGTGACTTGCCCAAATCACACAGCTAGTGAGATTTGGAACTGAGGTTAGGATTCAGCTTTACCTAATTCCAAGACACATTCACTTATTTATGCCACAAATACCTATTTATTGAGCATCTAGTATATGACTAGAATACTATTCTAGGCCTTGGGATTGCACTACAGAAAACAGAAGAAAGAAATTTCTATCTTCATAGAGCTCATATCTCATGACTAGTTACAGAGGCCTCGAATCTATATGGCTCCTATATTACTGAAAACTGAGTCAGAGAAAGAGAAAACTGAGGTACCTGGGCATCCGGGTTAAATTTTAAATTTCCTACTCTCCACCCCCAACCACTACCACTACCCACAACCACTACCACAACCACATCCCATCGCTAAAGTGGGACATACACACCAGAAGCCGCAGGATTTAGCTACGGCATTTCAGATACAGGACCCCCGGTAGGGTTTTGTTACCTTATTATCTTGGGCTGTTTGCAGGCACAGTCAGCTGGGCCAGGCTTGTTTTGCAACTGTCTAAGTCTTTGAAGTATTCTAAGGGAGAGGTAATACGTTCCCAGAGTGTCCAGGGACCTGCCACAGTCTATGTATTTCAAGTGAGTCCTCTTACAAGCTTACTCATTCTTCGTGTGTGCTTTCTCAGACTGGAAGTGACAGATTCCTGAATTACCGCCTCTGTGATCCTGCTCCGGCATTCAGGAATGGATGAACCACTGCACTTGGACCTCACTCTGTGACTTCAGCAGGTCAAACTCCTCGCTGGGCCTCTGCATCTGCATCTATAAAATGGGTAAGTCATGTTCCAGGTTCATTTAGGATGGTCCTGGCCTTAGCAGTCTAAAATCACGCAAAGAAACATTGACCGGCAGCTTGAGTAGCCTGGACAGAGTTCATTGAGTTTCCTGCCCCGTTTCCTTCCTCCTGCTCCCTGATTCCCTCTGCGCACCTCCCTCTCCCCCCTGCCCTTGCCCATCAGCTCAGCCTCACCATATGTTGCTTTGTTTACACTGAGAAGTGATCCCAAGGTGGCAGCTCTAACAGTCTGCTCCTGCAGCCTATTTTTACCCTCAGTGCAGCTCGCCGCCTGGGGGGCAGGCACCAACAGCCCCAGATGTGAGAAGCACAGCCCAGCCTCTGCTGATCTTACACCAAGATGCCCAGCAACGCTCCCCAACTCAGGTCAGCCTGAATGTGCCCTCAGGGTTTCCTGCAGTTGGTAAGGAGAACTTTGTGCCAGGAGAGGGAAGGAGGAAAGAAGGAGAAAGAAAGCGGGAAGCGAAAGAGACAGAGACAGAGAGGGACATGAAGGAAGGAAGGAAGAAAGGAAGGGAGGGAGGGAGGAAGGAAGGGAGGAAGGAAGACATCATGACCACCCACCATGCCCAAGCTCTACGTTATGTATTTTAAACATATCACCCTTTCATTCTTTCACTTATTAAACAAATATTTATTAGGATTTATTATGCAGCTGACATGATTATAGGCACTAGAGATACAACAGTGAATAAAAGTAGATAGATCCCTGCCCTCATAGTGACGGGAACCAATAATATCATCCAATCCTCATAACAAACTTAGGAAGTCTTAATATCTCCATTTTACAGATAGGAGGCTCAGAGAGGTTAATGTACTTGCCCAAGACATAGAGAGGAAGTTGGCAGAGCTGATATTTAAATCCAGCACTGTGTGACTCCCAAGCCCACATTCTATTGCACCACTCTGCCTCCTGTCCTCAAAAATGGGTTCTGCCAAGGGCCTGCCCAGTGGCGCAGCGATTAAGTTTGCACATTCTGCTTCGGTGGCCCAGGGTACGCAGGTTTGGATCCTGGGTGCAGATCAGTGCACCGTTTGTCAAGCCATGCTGTGGCAGGCGTCCCACGTATAAAGTAGAGGCAGACGGGCACAGATGCAGATGTTAGCTCAGGGCCAGTCTTCCTCAGCAAAAAGAGGAGGATTGGTGGCAGATGTTAGCTCAGGGCTAATCTTCCTCAAAAAAAATAAAAGGGCTCCACCAAACCTGGGAAAGACCAGCAGCCATCCTCAGACTAGTTAGAGCACTAAAGGACTTTCCAGATCATCTTATCCACCTATTTCTTTGAACCAGAGGGAAAATTGAGGATCAGAAAGGTTATACGGCTTGCTGAAAGCTACAAAGTCCAGCAGAGTCAGGGGTCAGGATGGAAACCGGGGTTTCCTGCGCCCCAGACATTTGCTCTTTGTACCCACTATACCATGTTCCTCTTCTTTTACTCTAGTCTTTGTGTAAAATACATAATATTTTCGAGAACACAAAGCCATGTGTTTTCCATTCTTCTCTATTCATGACTCACTGTCATTTCCTAGCTGTGGAATTGGCATGGTGCGGGGATTCAGAGACAGGATAGCTGCTAGCTAAAACAGGAAGTTATCCTTCACTTTTGACTATCAATTCAGATTTTTTTTAAATGAAATATTAGTCTTCAGATTTTTTTTAGAAATAAAAAGGATTTCTAAATTCCTAAACCTCCCATTAGACGTAAGAACTTAGCCATGCAAATCTTAGCATCAAGTTATTTTCTATGTCATAGGTAGAAAAACTTGGGAGATGACGTAATTCACGTTTCCACCAGACAGGAGGAGGAAGGAGAAAGTGTTTTGCCGAAGGACAGAAATTTGGAAGGGATGGGACAAAGGTGGAGGTGAAGTCTGCGTCCTTGAGAAGAGAATCAGAGCCCCACCACCACCACCCCCAAGGGCCCAGCCCAAAGAAGGACCAAGGAGAGGACATAGCACAATAAAATCCCCATTAGAACCCCTAGAGACGGTGGCTTCCTCACCAAATGCACCAAGGTGCAAGGAGACAGGAAGCCAGCCCTGGCAGAGTGAGCGCAGCTGTCTGCTCACGGTCTACGTGTGAGGACGTCTCACAACGAGACTCTAAAGCTAGCAGCCAATGCCAGCCCAGGCCCTGAGGCCCCACGGGACCAGTTACATCACTAAGGATGGAGGGAAGACAGAGGCAAGTGCCCAGAAACAAGTGGGGCAACACTCCTGACCCAGCAAGACCAGAGGCCAGCTGGTAGGTCCAAGATCCCCTCTCTCTGCCGCCATAGGGCCAATTCGGCTTTTCCCTGCACCCCAACACTATACTGGGAAGGAAGGAGGGGAAGGGAGAGAAATGCTGACAAACTGAGCGTGGATCTGGAAGAAGCTGGGTTACTCTGACAGAAATTGCTTAAAACTGTTCTCATTTCTTCGCCAAATTCGAACATCTCCCTTCCCCATCTCTTCCCACCCATCAGGTTGGTGGCCAGAGTAATAAGAAAGTTAAGGAGCAATTGAGATGCTTTTGGGATTTTTCTTTTTAAAAAAACGTTTGAGTCCTGTCTTGTAAATTATTCGGCCCAGGATATTTGTTTTGATTCTCTGAAGACCTCTGAGGGGAAAGAGGTGAAGTCAGAGAGAAAAATCCAGATTTGGGGGCTTGCTGCCTTTCAGCATCCAGGTTCTCTTGGCTTCTCTCTGCCTGGGTTTGTACTGCCTTTATTTACTCCCAGAAAGCCGGGGTTGGAAGAGACCTGAGACCCTTAATCAACACGCCACACACACCCGACCCCGTTTATGAGTCCAAAACCTGAGGTCCACACTGGGGAGAGCCCTGCCCACTGTGACAAGGCTAGAAGTGGACGTTCTGGGATGTCACCGGGATTCCCTGGCTCCAAGCCCAGTACTTCCATCCACCAGAGCGAAGAGCACTGTCTGTCTGGTTTTCTCACATTAACAACACTTTTATTTTTATTTATCTCCTTTCTTTTGATCTTGACTTGTTTTTTCCGATGAGCTGACTGCCAAGGACCCTCTCCAACTGGAACCGTCTGTGACTCATACTCTGTCTTCTCGCCTGTCCTTGAATCACCACGTTTAAAGTGAGCACACACGTTGCCTGGTTTGTTTAAGCACCTAACTTGCAGGACAGAATTAAACCTGAAGGGTGGGGGGAGTGTCAGTTTGATTAAATTGTTGTCAAAACCCTCCCCGGTGCCCTTTCTGACAGAGCCCATGAGTGATGCCCCTGTCCGTTGAACTGCTACATGGCTGCCATCGGCTGTCTTGGGATTCTTGGCTGGGTTATCCTGTCCCTAGAAAAGGGACAAGAATTTCTCAGCCAACCTCCAACATTTCAAGAGTAATCGAACTTTGTGATTTCAGAGCCATTAATTTGGACTTTATGATCATTCCACCAAGGCTTTAAAAGTTTTGGTAAGCAGGCCAGAGAAGAAGACTAGTTGACTGCCTTAAATGAGCCAACTTCTGTGGATCAATATAATCACAGCAGTCGTGTGGCCTGAAGGTCAATGCTTAAGGCTAGTTTCAGATACTCATTCACGTAAAATCACTGGGCTGATTATAGAATCATTCTCCTCTGTTCACTTTTGAAGGATCTCCGAGGAGCCAGACTGTATACAATTGGGTCAGCCTAGTTTGAGTTGTGGTGTGTCCTGGAGAATTAAGATCTCGCTTTTTCACTAAATTATAGCTGAGACTGTGGTAATTCACAACTGCTTCTTCTTTGTCTTTCTAAATGGACGAACCTTCCACTGAACTTGCTGTGCAAAAGCACTGTGGTACGATTGAGACAGTCCCATGCAGGAGCTTGGAGAATCTGGATTCTCATCATGCTACTTCCTACCTCGTCCAGTGGCTCAGCGTAAGTAATTAACCTCCTCAGTCCTCTCTCATCCAGAAAGTAAAGACACCACTGTAGGTTAAATTGGCCCTGTAAAGCTTTGAGTGATAGAATGAAATCATTCAATCAATCAGTCAATGAACATATACGCTAAATATCTACAATGCACAAGGCCCTTTGGGGGATACAAAAAGGCATCATTCATTCATTCCATGACTATGAGTAATATGTCTCCTAACTCCCAAGCACTACAGTTGCCAAACTAGAGACGTCTAAAGCATTATAACTGGAGAGAGAATTCAAATGGTGGTTTATAGGGGCCAACACCAGTCAAGGGAGGCAAAAATGTGTGAAATTTGAAGATTGCAATGAAGAGAGAAATGAGAGTAGAAATAGAAACCCAGAGGAATAAGTGGATGAGTCTTGAAGAATAGGTTAGGCGAGAGGTCCAGAACAAACGTGCATATCCGAAGAGAGGATGCTGTTGATGACCTTGTGTAACCATGCCTGGCATGGCACTGTATGCAGCCTGTTCCACATTTCATCTCAGGGTCTCTTGTTGCAACCCCATTCCTGGTGCCATTTCTACACTGTGGAAAGCCTGTATTCTAGGAAAAAACTCATCGAGAGGTTGTTTTTTCAGTTAAGCCTTGAAAAATGAGTTGATTTTATGTACAAAGTCCACTTTGGCACTTATGGTATTATGGTTACCATTACGCTTATTCTTAGACACGGAATTAATTGAAATCATCGAGACCAAAGGAATACAACTTGCAGATGCCCCAATTCCTTTATCTCAAGGGTTTTCAAATTTCTTTACTAGCAGAGTCCTTTTGTAAAAATGAAATTTTTCATGGAACCCTAATATGGAAAGCCGACGAAAGCGTATCTTAACAACATGTATTTACTTCCTAAGTTCCCTTTTACAACACTTATTTAAAATTCCATCATTAAAAACAATGAGGAAGTTCATATAAAACAGTAATTCAGGAGTTAATGGGTAAGAGTTACAATCTGAAAACAGCTTGAGCATCTAATATATTTTGCTATTTTGTTTGAGTTGCACAATATTGAGAAAATCTTCTTTCACAGAGATAAGGGTAGTACTCTGTCACAGAGTTGTATACGGGTGGCAAATCACTGCCCTGGGGTTAAAGCAAAATTCCACACTGAGTCATAGGCTTCTAATTAATGGCACATTCACATTTCAAAAGTGTGTGTATAGAGAGACAGAGAGAGACAGAGGCAGAAACTATGGGCAAGGTTTTATTCCATTTATTTCAAAGTCCACATACACACATGCACAAAATAAGTTAACTCTTTGGTAGCCATTGTGGTACATAAATTTATTAGAGGATGTAACGAAGTATGTACATTATTTGTAATTATAGTTTTTAAAGTACGTGTTTTTTTAAGTTAACTTACTCACTTGGGGAGTCACAATTGCTCTTCTGCAGAAGCATCTAGCATTGCCTGGAACACAGCTTTGAAAAAACTACACTAAAAGGATAAGAACCTAAGTACACGGGCATGTTGTGGTCTGGAGAAAGAATGTAGAGGAAGAACATGGCCTTTGGGGACATATTTGTGTTCAAATTCCACCTGTATCACTTACTAGCAGTGTGATCTTGGTTGCATTCTTTAATCTCTTGGAGGTTTACTTTTCCCCTCATTAATATTGGTATTACAACCCTCATTTCACCCAATTATTATGGATCCTTAATAAATGTTACTTCTTTTTTCTCAACCTGGTTCAATCTCTTCTTATATCAGGAGTGAAAGAGAGATCAGATCTTTGATTTGCTCAAATGTTTCTTTCGGTGTCCCCATGTTCTATTAGCATCAGCCTGTCAGGTTGTATCTACGATGTTTGTATTTCAGGTAGCAAATTGATTTTTGAAAGCACTCTGGGCCTGCTCTGTCCGTGTCGGATAAGCTCCAAGCATTAATTATGCACCGATATTGATGTTTTTGTCTGACAAGGTCTAATGTCACCATATTCAAATCCGACTGCTTCCTTGTTAGAAAACCTTTCGAAATGTGGCCTTGGAAGAGACAACGTGTGTCACTTGAAATATCTGAGATGTCCCAGAATTGAAGCCCTCAATTAGAATTAAAGACACTGTCCATCCTTGTCCTGGTTCCGAAAAGAGGGAGCCAGTGTGATTCATGAAAACAGCTTGAGATGAGGCGATGTTGAGCATTAGTCGAAAGAGGGCAATCAAATCTTCTGGTAAACTGTACATGGTGGTGATGGGAACAATTTGAATACAACTGGATTTGCAGCATACACAAATTGGATGTTAACGGTTTGTATTTGGAAGCCTAATCATTTGCTATTGGTATGATCAACCATAAATATCCAGCCAGATCTGCCTGATTTCACAGAATCATTCAGAGAATTGGGATAAACTTACCTTTAAAGGAGAATTATAATCATACCAATGCCAGTGCCTCTGACTTGAACTGAGCAAATAAACCAAAGGCAATGTCATTCAAAGGTTCTTATTGGACCCATTTAATTCATCCAACAAATAATCATTGCACTCTGACTGTATGCCAGGCACTATTCTAGGCACTGGGAACCCACAGGGCATGGACACGCCAGGTCTGCTCTTGGGGAGCATTTATTCTAATGAGGCATCTTTTAGATGTTCTCATTCCCAAGATGTCAGCTAAGATGACTTTGCAAGGCAGAAATAGGCAGCTGAATGAATCTCTTCTATGAGTTTAGGATTTTTATTAAAATAAAGGAGTTGGCTAATTCCACCTCAAGCAACTCCTAGGAAACATACTCAAGAGTTCTGAATATAATTAATGTTTCTCTCATCCTGAGCTGTACTATGGATGTTTTCATGATGTCAGGAAAATTGTAGGAAGGTTCTGACAGGAGATAATTGTTCTACTTGCTCTGCATTTTCTGAAGGGGAATTGGGTAAGAGATGGTTTCTGATGCCTATTTGTCCACTAAAGTGAAAAGAAAAGGACCCTCATTTTTGGTAATTTATAGTTAATATAAGTGATGTTATAGGTATCTGAAAAACGGGAGGGGGGATTTTTGGCATACCCTAAATTATTGTCATCTTTATTTTTATCTTTCCTTTTTTTTCTTTCAACAACATTTTGAGTCTGTGCCTGGTGCCAATACTATTGAGATTGGGAGAATACAGACAAAAATGAAACATGGTCTCAACATTCAAGAAATTCACAATCTCATTTTTTAAAAGAAAAAGGTGAGTAAATGAAATCAATTTAGTGTGGAACTTTTTCTTGATTTCTTCTGGAATTCACAGGATGGTCACAGTGTAATGGAAGGAGTAAGGACCCAGATAACCAGAGATTTATTTTTGAGTATTTTCTGTGTCGCTTGGCGAGGCCACTAAACGCCTCTCTATGTCAGTTTCCTCATCTGAAGGAAGGGATCTCACAGAATTGGTTATTAGAATCCTTTAAAATTGTTGATGCAAAATGTGATAAAAGCAGTAAAGTCCCAAATAAAAGTGATGGACCGTGATGGTTATAATTTGGACTAATTCCTGTAAACCTGTCACTCTTGAGAAATTTAGGAGTGATAGTGATAGCAATAATAGCTAACTTTATTGCACACTTATTTCTTCCATGCACTTGTCAAAGGAGTATATAAATATTAACCAATGTGATGTTCAGATTGGCCATCTGGGGGAAGTATTATTCTCACCTCCATTTTTAAGATGAGGGTACTAAGGCGCAGAGATGTTGAATGATTTTTTCAAAGCTATATAGTAAGTGGTAGAGACCAGATTTGAACCTGAAAGTCTAGCTCTAGAGGCCCATCCCAACATATTAAACACCTACTGAGTGCCAAACACTGAACTGGGTGTTGTAGGAACTATAGAGATGAATAAACCGTAATCCCCATCTCAAAGGGCTTACAGTCTACTGAGAGAAACAAATATGCACACCATTACATAAGGGCACTGGGACATGAGGTGAAAGATTGAGTTGACAATCCCACGAATGGAAAGAATAGATGAAGTCAGTATGTAGTGGTCTAGAGCATTGTGCTGAGAGATTTAATCTTTTGTCTGCAGCCAGTGAAGTGTCTGAGCTGGGGAGTGTGTTTTAGGAAAGCCACTGGTGGCTGTGAGAAGAGTGAATGGGAGAGGATTGGAGAAGCTGGAGATCAAGAGATGAGTTAAGGAACCATGGCATTGGACCAAGGGAGAGAAAATCAGAACCTGGTGTAGAGGGTCAAACTGGAGTTCATCCAATTGCTAGATTTGTTCAAATTCTTGGAAGGAAGATGAAATGCAGACATAAGCACCACCTTGAAGAGAAGAATACCCAAAGTATCAACCTAAAGGATCCCCAAGGGAAATAAGAATATTGAGTGTGGCAACAGTGAGATACCCACTTTCCATGTTGGATCCCCCTCTGACAGTCCCCATTCCCTGCCCCCACAGAGCAGGAGAAGTAGCTGTCAGATAAGTCAGAGCCCAGGGCACTACTTGGGCGACATTTTACTAGGAAGGGAGGCTACTGAGCCTCCAACGCAGGCCCCGTGTTCCATGTATCACTTGCACATCTTGCCTCACAGTCATGCAAGGCTGTCTCTTGGGGCAGACCAGCCATTCTCTGACAGTCCCAGCTTCTACACAATCCAGAGAACTCTGTAAGCTGAGGCAAGGTGGCTCTCAACCCTGGCCGTCTACCTCTCTCCCTAGCATGCTGGCCCCAAGGGGTAAGTCCAATGCAGGTGGAGCAGAGGAACAGAGAGCTCCATGTGGGCCTCCAGCCTAGGCCATGTGCTTATATCTAACTTTTAGCAGAAAGCCTTTGCTTGAGAGAGCAGGCTCTTGTACATCTACTAAGAAAGTGATACCTCAAACTCTAGTCTCTTATTATTCCACGCACATAACTTCCTTAGTTGAGAATCTTGATGGAAGGAGGGCTGAGCAGCATAGTAAGTTCTAGGCATTTATGAGTCTCTTGCTGAAATGTTATCCTTAATGCACCAATACCTTGTCCTGAGCACCTACTGTGTGCCAGGCATTTCACATAGATTATTTCTGTCAAATCTCACAACTGGCACACAGTAGGCACTTCATAAATGTTACTTCTTTTTTTCCATCCCTGTTCAATCTCTTCCTATGTCAGGAGTGAAAGAGGGCTCAGATCTTTGACTTGTTCAAGTTCTAAGAGAGGGAGTTATTATTTCCATTTTACTTATGAGAAGATAACAAGTGTTGGCAAGGATGTGGAGAAAAGGGAACTCTGTACTCTGTTGGTGAGAAGGTAAATTGGTGCAGCCACTATGTAAAACAGTATGGCAGTTCCTCAAAATGTTAAAAATAGAAATACCATAGGATCCAGCAATCCCGCTTCTGAATATATATCCGAAGGAAATGAAATCAGTATCTTGAAGAGATATCTATGCTCCCTATGTTCACAATGAACTATCTGTAAAGGGAATTAAGGAAACAATTCCATTTACAACAGTAACAAAAAGAATAAAATAATCAGGAATAAACATAACCAAAGAGGTGAAAGACTTGTACACTGAAAATTATAAAACATTGATAAAGGAAACTAAAAAGACACAGATAAATGGAAAGACATCCATGTTCATGAATTGAAAAAATTAACCTTGTTAAAATGTCCGTACCACCCAAAGTGACCTACAGATTCAATGCAATCAGTCATTATCAATATCACAATGACATTCTTTACAGAAATAGAAAGCATAATCCTAAAATTCATATGGAACCACAAAAGGCTCCAAATTCTCAAGATTTCAACCTTGAGAAGGCAGAACAAAGCTGGAGCCATCACAATTCATGATTTCAAACTTTATTGCAAAGCTATAGTCACCTAAACAGTATGGTACTGGCATAAAAAGAGACACATGGACAAATGGAACAGAAATGAGAGCCCAGAAATAAACCCATGCACCTATGGTCAACTGATATTTGACAAGGGAGCCAGGAATACTCAATGGGGAAAAGATTGCCTCTTCGACAAATGGTGCTGGGAAAGCTGGATATTCACAGGCGAAAGAATGAAATTGGATCCCTGTCTTACACCACTCACAAAAATTAACTCAAAATAATGGACTAAAGACTTAAATTTAAAACCTGAAATCATAAAACTACTGGAAGAAAATACAGGAGAAAATCTCTTGACATTGGTCTTGGCAGTGATTTCTTGGATATGACATCAAAAGCACAGGCAATAAAAGAAAATCTAGAAAATGGGACCACATCAAACTAAACAGCTTCTGCAAAGGAAACAACCAAAAAGGTTCAAAGGCAAGCTAAGGGATGGGAGAAAATATTGGCAAACCATATATATGATAACAGGATAGTATCCAAAATATATAAGGAACTCACACAATTCAGTAGCAAAAAAGCAAACAAATAATCTGATTTCAAAATAGACAGGGGGCCGGCCCAGTGGCACAGCAGTTAAGTTCATACACTCCACTTCAGCAGCCCAGGGTTCACTGATTCAGATTTTGGGTACAGACCTATGTACCATTTATCAAGCTATGCTGCAGCAGGCGTCTCACATATAAAGTAGAGGAAGATGGGCACAGATGTTAGCTCAGGGCCAATCTTCCTCAGGAAAAAAAAAAGAGGAGGATTGGTGGCAGATGTTAGCTCAGGGCTAATCTTCCTTAAAAAAAATAAAATAAAAAAGGACTTGAATAGACTTTTCTCAAAAGAAGGCACACAGATGGTCAGCAGATATATGAAAAGGTGCTCAACATCACCGATCATTAGGGAAATGCAAATCAAAACCACAATAAGATATCACTTCATACCTGTTAGAATGGATATTATCAAAAAGACAAGACATAACAAATGTTGACAAGGATGTGGAGAAAAAGCAACACTTGTATACTCTTGGTGGGAATGGAATATAAACCGCTACAGCCATTAGGAAAAACAGTACGGAGATAACTCAAAAAATTAAAAATAGAAATACCATATGATTCAGAAATCCCACTTCTTGGTATATATCCACAGGAAATGAAATCAGTATCTGAAAGAGATATCTGCACTCCCATGTTCATTGTGACATTATTCACAATTGCCAAGATATGGATAAAGAAAATGTGATAGATCAATAGATATAGATATAGGTATGAACATTATAATATAATGGATATATACATATAATGGAATACTATTCACCCTTAAATAGAAAGGAAATCTTGCCATTTGCAAGAACATGGATGAACCTAGAGGACATTATGCTAAGTGATATGAACCAGACAGAAGACAAATACCGCATGATCTCCCTTATATGTGGAATCTAAAATAGTCAAACTCGCAAAAGCAGAGAGTAGAATGGTGGTGTCTAGGGGCTGAGGAGGAGCAGGAAATGGGGAGATGTTGGTCAAAGGGTACAAAGTTTCACTTATATAGGATAAATAAGTTGTGGAGATCTAATATACCGCATGGGAACTATACTTAATAATACTCTATTGTATACTTGAAATTTGCTAAGAAGTTGAATCTTAAGGGTTCTCACCACAAAAGAAAGGAAATGATAACTATAGGAGGTGATGGATATGTTAATTAACTGGATTGTAATGATCATTTCACAGTGTATACATATATCAAAACACCAAGTTGAACACCTTAAATATATACAATTTTTGTTTGTCAATTATAACTCAATAGAGCTGAAAAAATGTTTTAAATTAATATAAAATAATATCCCCAAAGCAGAGCCTGCTTATAGAAAGGGCTCAAAATTGTTGGTTTTCTTCATCCTTCTCTTTAGCACAGTATATGCTCGATTAATCCTTGCAGAATTGAACTGAGTTGGTGGCCCCACTTATAATGGGAGATGTATATTTTACGGTGGTGAAGTCCATGGGCACTGGGGTAAAATCACTTAGATTTGAGTCTCGCCGCCACCCCTCCCTCGCCTCGCTCCACTATCAGCGAGAGTAAACCAGCAAGCTCTGAAGCTCTTGGAAGACGTAATGGTTATAAAGTCCCTTCCTCATGGGTGTATTGCAAAGAGAAAAAGCATGTAAAGTGCATAGTACAGTGCCAGACACATAAATTGATATCTGTCAGACAGGACTGTTGGGGTTATTTTTCCCCTCCTCTTCCTCTTGTTCAGATGATTGCTTTTGAGAGCAGTGGAATGGCCATGCAATCCAGTCTAATAGTCCCACCCCACATGACCAACACATCTGCCAATGCCAAAAGTGTCCTGTAGTATCAGAGGGTGTGAGAGCATCTAGACACTGTTTCCAGTTTCTAGGCAACTGTCTTCTCTCTGATGTTGCCTTGGACATCAGTAATCAGCATCACTAAGGCCTGCTTCTGCAGAAATCCCACCCATGGGAATGAAATGGATCTGAGTCTGGAAGCAGCTCCTGCAGGAAAGAAGTCCATGTTAAGCCAGACTCAAAGGAACCAGATGGCATTTATATCCCCCTTGGTCTTTCCATCTTACTGCTCTGAGAGCCCCCAAGTTAAGAAGTCAAGGCACCAACAGACTGCCCCATGTATACCAAGCAACAGAGAAATACAGAACAGAGATAGACCACATGCCTTAAGGATTCCACATGCCTTAGAAATCACTTGGCCCTCTCCACTTTATAGTGAATGACTTTCTCAAGGTTACACAGGGAGTTGAGTCCTTTCTCCATGGAGGATCACTGTGATACGCAGTCGCAGGGGTTCCATTTGCATAGACTACAGTGTGAATCGTACCCCTTAGAGTATTGCATCAAAGCAGCCCTACCTCTAGCATCTGCCATGTTCTCTTCCTCTATCAAAATATGGATAACTTATGAATTATAAATAACTTCAGTTCATGGTAAGACCACTTTTTTCTGTCTTGACGCCATCATTAACAAGAGTGAAGAGGGGACAAGACTTCTTCCTTCCAATACCTCAGACTCCTCCACGTAGTCTGCCTTGCAGGCCTTCAGGATGAATCCTGTCGTGCACTGCATCCCTGTTTATGTCAATCACCACCAAAGCCAGGACTTTGAGGTCATCTTTCATAACCAGACTTTCATCTCCACACTGCTCTAGATATCCCCAAATCCAGCTCCTCTTCCCAACTCCCCAAACCCTTCCACAGTGCCCTCTGCAAATCAGGGTCTTCCACCAGACCTTCTGTATCTTTAACCACTTGGATCGAGGTTCCCTCCACAACCTTGATCTACCTGAAATCTAGATGATCTCTGAGGAGATTTCTTCCCTAAGAGTCTTCTCTTCTACAGTACCTGAAGAAGCGGAGGTTGATGGTCTCCTTTTTCTCTCGTTGCCTTTTCTGTATCTTTTTTCCTCCTGAACACACAGTCCCCTCGCCATACACACAAATTAGAATTGAAGCTGATACCATCAAACCATGCCACCTTTACCCCCTCCTTGTTCCTGTCATCTACAAACCCTCAAGTCCCTAGCCCTTATTCCTTGAAGTTCTTAGTTTGTGGGTGACTGTCACTCTCTCCAACATTACTTCCAGTCTAGTTCTTTTTTATAACATGTGATTATAAGTCTCAAATTTATCCTCTGTAAAATGGGACCAATACTACTAGCCTTTCCTACATCAGAAGGGACATGTGATTCTTGTGATGAGGATCATAAATGAAAACATCTTAAAAAGTATAGAATAACAATCACCCAAAGATTTTATTTTTCAGGCCATGTAAGTTATCTCTCAATCCCAAGTGTAGGGAAAACAAATTAGGAAACAGTCATAAATTGAATAAATCTTTTGCAAATGTGTCTGTCTCAAAGGAGAGACAAGATCTAGCTTCATTTCAGCTGACTTTCCAGTCTAATGACCTAGAATTCACTGCTATGCTTTTATTCTCATCCCAATGTGCTGCAGCCCACGTGAAAATGTCTGATAAACTGGGAGCTTCTTTTGATGCATGGGAAAAGAAGACGTTTTCTATTCCGAGCACCCATATCTTTTCAGAATATTTTTCTTCATATTCTTCTGGGGGTTTTGATCTCACATTATTTCTCTTTTGATGCAAAGGATGGGGAAAAAACCTACAGGACTTTTCAATAATTTATCGCAGAAGGCATTTAAGGCCTGGTTTCAAAGTTGATTTCTGAATTTCTACGCTCACACATGCACATCAGGAAGCTGTTCTGACCTCCTGGGAGAAGAGCTCAGTGAAGGTCGAAAGATATATCTGACTGACGCATGGGACATCAGACGTTCTGACCCAGGCCTCTGTCTCCAAGCTGGGGCAGCATCATCAGTGTGATGGAAGGGGCTGCTGGGAAACTCTTCCAGCCACCTGACTCCTCAGTTTGGTCTCTGACCTCCACTACTTTTCTGCCATAAAAAAAGAATTCACGCCTTTATTTCAAAACATTATAATTTGATTCAACTTCAATTCAACAGATCCTTATTGAATGTCTATGCCTATTTTGTGCTACACATTGGGCTAAGAGGCACAAAGATGAAAATTATTCATCATTCATGGGAAAGAATATCAAGAGAACCCAGGACTCAGACTGCCTGGGTTCAAATCCCAGCTTCACCATTCATTGGATGTGGGATGTTAGGCAAGTCTCTTCACCTGTCTGAGCCTGAATTGCTTCATGTGAAAAACAGGAATAATAACAACAATAACAATAGTATCAACAATATGGTGTTTTAATCCACATAGAGCACATAACACAGGACCTGGTCCATGACTATCCGTTAATGTAATAAAGATGAGGACAATGTTCCAAATGAAAGTAAGCGAAAGAAATATGGCTCCTGACTTGATACTCTAATGGGGAACATAGACATTAATCAAATAGCTACATAAACTCATAATTCACAAAAGTGTTACAGTGGATTATGTTGGTTGGCTTTCCAAAATCTCTCCCAAGCCTCCCCTATTGTGTAGCAGCCATATGCATTTGCAGTGGGAGTAGGAATTAAACCCAATCTCACCTTTTCAAATGCATCCTAAATGGCCCAACCAATTATGGGATTCCCCTTCCATTGCCACTGTTATTGATTCAGAAGTGGTCATGTGACCTAAGTCAATCTAATCAAAGAAAAGTCCAAGACTTTTATAGTGAGGAAGAGAACCCTCTTTCTCTGTTGCTGGATATGACAGAGGAAGTTTTTGACCCAGAAAGAGTTATCAGCCATTTTTCAACAACTAAAGGAGCCAAGCTTAGGAGGAAGCTAATACCATAGAGGGCAGAAATAAGATAAAGAAAATGGGTCTTTGGTAATAATGTTGAGCCACTGGATCCAGCCTCACCTGAAACTCACAATATCTTGAGAATATTCAAACTAAAAGTAGTCTTCAATAATAAAAAGAAAAATAACCAATTAAAAACTGGGCAAAGGGTCTGAATAGACATTTCTCCAAGGAAGATGTACAAATGAACAATAAGTACATCAAATGATGCTGAACATCGTTAATCATCAGGAAAATGCAAATCAAAACCACAGTGAGATGTCACTTCACACCCACTAGGATGGTTAGAATCAAAACGTCAGATATAATAAATGTGGTGAGAACATAGAGAAGTCAGTATCCTCATACACCACTGGTGAAAATGTAAAGTGATGTGGCCACTTTGGAAAAGAGTCTGGCAGATCCTCAAATGACTAAATATAGATACCATATGACCTAGCAATTCCACTCTTTGGCATATACCCAAGAGAAATAAGAACATCTGTCCACCCAAAGACTTGTACCTGAATGTCTACAGCAGCATTATTCATACTATCCAAGAGGTGGGGACAACCTAAACGTTCATCAGTTGATGAATGGGTAAACAAAATGTGGTATACAATCGAATGTTCCATACAATGGAATATTATTCATCCATAAAAGGAATGAAGTAACAATACACGCTACAACATGAATAAATCTCAAAAACATTGTACTAAGTAAAAGAAAGTAGTCACAAAAGACCACATATTATATGCTTCCATTCATATGAAATGTCCAGAACAGGGAATCTCTAGAGACAGAAAGTAGATCAGTGGTTGCTTAGGGCTCAAAGGGATGGATGGATAGGGAAGTGATAGCTAAAAAGAATTCTTTTTACAGTGATGAAAATAGTTTAACATTGACTATGGTAATGATTGCATATGTTTGCGAATATACTCAAAGCTATTGAATTGTATGTACACTTTAAATGGATGAGTTGTATGGTATGTAAATTATATTTTATTAAGCTGTTAAAAATAAATAAATTGTCTTTATTATTTAAGTCAGTTTTGAGTTGGGTTTTAGTTACTTGCACTTGAACACTTTCTAACATAATTGCTATCAATAAAAACCCCAGGGGCTGTGAAAGTATGTATCTTAGTTACTTGATCTAATCTGGACAAGTGGGCCATTCAGAGCAGGAACAAGGAACAGAGGTCCTGGTGAGTGAAATGTATTAGAAACAATCTGGCTCTGCTCCTCTATGCCAGGCCTTAGAGGTTCCAATCGTCACCTCCCTCCTCTGTGTGCAGCGATCGTCACTGGTCCTCAGAGCAGATGGCTTGAGAGTCCATTCCAACATGAGCCAGGACAAGGCTCTCAGCATCTTCAACTGATCTTCTGGCATGCCACTCATTATCAGTCTTGAAACCTTAACACATTTCTCATCAGTGTACCACCTTCTCCTTCTCAAAGCCCCCTTCTCTACTTCCTCCAATCCTGTGTGCCTGAGTTCCTAGAAATTTAGGTCAGAGCTTTTCTGATAATATATTTGGATCCCAGGTCCTACATAGGTCTGGACATTGACTTTCTCTTCTCATAGACTATTGTAAAGACGGGAAGAAAACATTATGCATGGAAAACTAGCATAATGCCTCTAGTATGTGCCCAGTAAATGCTAGTTTTCTTCCTTTTCTCCCAATAGACCTTCCATTTGCTCACTCATAACCTAACTTCCAAATTTCTCTCATCTTCTACTTTGTCCCTCTAGTCCACATTTTCTTTTGGAATTTTTTGGGGAGGCTGCTTGTTGAATCACCCCCAGCTTTATCCTTGCTCATCGGACATCCATGCTTTGACCCAAGGAGGCAGGTTAGTTCCCCATAGGTCCCTCATCACCTATCCAATCTTGAAATAACTAAAACTGGTGATGCCAGTAAAACAACAGAATCCATCTGCCAGACTGTAAGTTTGGGTATAAGTACCACAGAGGCAAGGAATATATATCTTGCTCCCCTTGTATCCACACACAATAGCACAAAGACTGGAACATAGTAGATCCTTGAGAGATATTGTTAAGTGGATGAATGACGCCCATTGTACTGAAATTATTATCTAAATGTCTGTCCCATCATCTACACTAGCACCTGTCATTGGACAACACTGCTCTCTGATCTTCCTTGTTAACTCCAGAATCTAACACAAAGGCTGTAGCAGAGTAAGGCACTCAGTATATATTGGTTGAACTCTTGGCTTTTTCCCTAAAGTCAATTACCCAGATAAATAAGATGTCTGTTCCCTCTGAAAACTCACAACTTCTCAGATGAATTTCTTTTAACGTACTTACTCAATTCTGCCGTGCACTGTAATGATTTGCAAGAACAACTGTTTACTCCCAGGAGATCGTGAGCTCTTCTGAAGGTGGGCTCCCATCTCATTCATCTTTACACACAATAAAAAGCAGAATAGAAGTTCAGTAAACATACTTGTTGAATAGTAGGTAGATGATTAAAGAAATGAATGAGTACAATGTGAGTGAGAATTACTTGGCAGAGAGAATGAAGCCCTGGTGTCTGGAAGGTGACAACATGGTCTGATCATGCTCCGTTTCCACTAGATCGAAGTAATGCTGTGATCAAGATATAGTGGTAGATATCTTGTTTGTTCTTTTGTCTCCTTCTCCTACCAGACTCTAAGTTCCCCAAGAACAGCACCTACATCTACAGTGCTCACCATGGCGTCCTCACTGTTTAACACATAAATGCTCAATAAATGTGTTGATGACTGAACATTCACCCGCCAGCTCCCAGAGGTCCCAGTGCTCACTTCCACCTCTCCTGCTTTTAATCATGCAGTGAACAGAGGAAGCTCTTTGCCTTCTAAAGTAAAAAGGATACAATCACAGTGGCGACCAGCTTCCTTCCATGTGTCTCCCTTCTGCCTTTACGCTTTTCCAACTGGCTTGAATCACTTAATCTGTAGTTAATGCAGAAGCATTCAAGCCAGGCTCTGATCTAGTGGATGATCAAGATAAACGGCTGGAGTATTTTTATGAGTAAAATCTCTCCAGATTTCAGTACATAAATCATTTGTTGTGAAACCGCTCATTGTCTTTAGGCAATGCTATAATGTGAGGGAAAATTCTATCTATTTATGAATCAAAAGTCAAGGGATTAGGAACAGTTTGAAGGAAATAGACTACAATATAGAAATAAGATTTATCTCTTAATATTCTCCTTACACGTATCTCTCCACCTCTTTCCCTTACTTACTTTTCAGCATGGGATAGGAATTCAATTTCATGTTTGTTACACAGAATCACAGCGGGGGGGGAAGCAGATGTAACAGGCAGACTAGGGAATACTTTAGCTCCGTATCAATTCAGTTGAGCCCCTTCAGATCTCAGGTTGAAGGTCGCATCCTCAGAGAAGTCTTCCGAGATGACTTAGGCTAATGAGATTCTTCCTGGTAGTCAGTCTCATAGCACCATAGTTATCACTTTTATTGCTCTTGCCGCTTTTAATTATATATTTATTTGCTTGTCTGCTTGCTTAATGCCTGCCTCCCTAAGTAGACTGTAAATTCCTTCACATAGGAGTTATGATAATATTTGTTTTCCACTCTGTCTCCAACCCCTAACACAGTGCCTGGCATAAAGTAGGGCTGAGCAAACATCTGTTTTAAATAAATACATGATGAAAATTTTCCCAGCTCTTTTTCAAAGTTAATCAAGAAAGCCCACCACAGAATATGAAGCACTACTGAATTCTTTCAAGTGTGTTAATTCTTATCAACAAAACATGAAATGTTACTTTTTTATGAACTAAATATATGTTTATTCTATGCAAACTATTGCATATATTATCTCATATAATACCCTCAACAAGCCCAAAACCTGGTAAAATAGGTATTATCCTCATCCTGGTGATAAGCAATTTGTAGCTGGGGAAGCTTCAATGACTCATCCAATGTGCGTTAGCCAGTAACGGTAGAGACGGGATTAAAACGCACATATTTTTAAATCCCAAGGTCGGATTCTTGCCTCTGTGCTCTGTATTCTCCCTCCTGAAAATCACAGGGATGCAGAAAGAATGTATTTCCCGGTGGAAATTTTTTTCTCCTTTCTGGCTCTCTATCACTAGAAGAAACAAAATATACATAAACAACTGAAGACCAAAGAGAGGATTATGTCTTCCTTTTCTCTTTAAAACTTGTGGAACGTCAGCATACACCATTCTGCACATGGTCAATGTTTTTTAGACTGTTAGCATCTGCTTGCGAAAGGGTTTTTCAGACAACCTTGCAGGATGTCAGCCATTGGGGCCAGGTCCTGCTCTCTGCAAGATTCATCTTTGGGTGCATTGATCCAAAAGGCTTCACTTTCAATGAGCTCTCAAGAAAACACATGGACAGAAGCACACCCACACAGACACATTTGAGCTAAAAGATATGCCCACCAAGATTCACAAATGTGCTCATGCATATGTTTTCACAAATAAGCAATACAGCATCCCCTTCACCAGCACAGCAAGCACAGAGTCAGATGAATGCACTAATTCACATGTCTACATAAAAATGCGTCCTCATCAACATTTAATGATAACCCATGTCAATACACCATTTTACAACATACAGTCCTTTTATGTCCATTTTCCCACTTTACTCCCACAATAACCTGTGTCATTTGATTAAAAAAATATGTCAACTCAGTGGCTTAATAGGAGTGTTTAACCTGAGTCTCATAGGATAGATTTCCGAGGGTCTCTGACCTCTCCTGAAATTGGGTGTGCATACATTTTTTTCTGGATGTTTAGGTCCATGGAATTCATGCTATGCCCCTTCCTCCAAAAGACGGGTTTAGGACCACTAAAGTGTGGAGATGATATCATTAACCTGAAACTAAAGATACCAATCAATATTAAGTTTATAAAATGTCTTTTCCTCCATTTCCTCACTTATTCACACATCTGCAACCCTGTGGAGTTAACCTTGCAATTATGACTTTTTTGATAGATGAAGACACTGAGCAGAGACATCTCTAAGCTCGTATCCACTAACACCCACTTATTTTATTTCCTGCCTGTCACTCTCCTGAGATGGAAAGAGAAGAGAAACTGACATCTGAGCCCATTGCCCTTGATAGAAAATTTCACACATTGTCTCCAGCTACCTGAGCCATGAGGTTGCATATAGGTTATTCATAAGAAACCAATTCTGGCAACTGCAAAGTGACCATTTTAATCAAAATTTTAGTTTCTTCCTCCATACCAAGTCAATATGATATTTTGAACAAGCAGAGCATAAAGATTCCCTAAGGGATTATGCACTCCATCTTTAACAGCTTTATAAAGAGACGTCCAAAGAGGCAAGCCATTTTCTCTTCTCCTTGCCTGCAGTGCTCTTTGTCCAGATAGCCACAAGGCTCACGCACTCTCTTCCTTCCTTCAAATCTCTATTCAAAGAGCGTATTATAGTTCACACCTTCCCTGACCTCACAGTAAAATATCAACCACCGCTCTCGCCATCCACCTCTACCATGCTCTACTTCTGGCTTTGTTCTCCTCCTTAGTACTGAGCAATCTCTAATGTGTTATCTATTTATTTAGCTATGTGTTTGGTGTTTGTCTGTGCTAGAATGCAACCTCCATGAGGTGGGGACTTTATCCACTTAACTTGCTCTTCCAAAACCTAGAAAAGACAACTAATACGTACTGCTTCCTGAGTGAAGACTTACCTGAAAAACCATAGGAATATCAGTAGGCTTTCCAGAGAAGATAAGTAATTTGACGAGGGTCACTCTGCTATTAAAGAGCTTCCAGCTCGAGTCATCTTCTAAGTACTGTACTTCCGCAACATTGTTGCTGCCTCCCAAATGTGAATTTCACAACATTTCTCTTCCGTTCACTTCCAGAGGCATGAATGAAAATTTTCCCAGTGTTAGGAAAGGAAAGTCTCTTGATAGTACACCTTCCTTAAACAATAAGGAAACTCACCAGCTTATGTGACTGGGAAATACAGAGTTAGGATGGACATCAGAACTGGCATGATCTGGGGCTCAGCAAAGTCATAATGGATCTGATTTTTTTTTTTGCCCTTCTTTCTGCCCTAGATTCTGTGATTTTGGCTTTATTCTAAGGCTAGGTATTGTCTGTGTCCAGTCAGGAAAACAAAAACCAGATATGCTACCTTTTTAACTGAAATATTTATTGAGATAATTGTAGATTCACATGAAGTTTTAAGAAATAATACAGAGGTCCTTTGTACACTTTGTCTGGCTTTCCCAATAGTAACATTTTGTAAAACTGTAGTCTAACATCACAACTAGGATCCTGACATTGATACAACCCACTTATCTTATTCACATTTCCCCTACTACGCTTGGACTAAAGTATGTGTGTGTGTGTTGACCTCTATACAATTTTAATTTTGTCACTTGTGTAGTTTCATGTGTCCACCACGTCATTCAAGATACAGAACATTTCCAAGATCCCAAGGATGGTTCATGTTGCCTTTTCATAACCAAACCCACTGCACCCTGCCGCTACCATCCCTAACTCCTGGCAACCACTAATCTGGTCTCAACTTGTAAAATTTTCTGACTTCAAAAATGTTATATAAATGGAATCACACAGTATACAACAATTTTGAATTGGTTTTCTACACTCAGCATAATTCCCTGGAGATTCATCCAGGTTGCTGCATGTATCAGTAGTTTATTCCTTTTCCTTGCTGAGTAAAATGCCACAACATGGATGTACCACAGTAGTAGCTTGTTTAACCATTTACCTGCTGAAGGACGTCTAGACTATTTGCAGGTTTTGGTGACTATGAATAAAGCTGCTAAGAACATTGGTGTACAGGTTTGTATCTGAATGTAAGTTTTCATTTCTCTGGAATAAATGCCTGTAAGTGCTTTTGCTGTATCATATGTCCAGGGGATTCAGTTCCTCTGCAACCCTGTCAGCATTTGTGTTGTCACTATTTTTTATGTTACCCATTATGATAGCAAAAAACGATAAGTGGAATTACGTCAAACTAAAAAGCTTCTGCACAGCAAAGGAAACCATCAACAAGATGAAAAGGCTACCTAAGGAATGGGGGGAAATATTTGCAAACCACGCGTCTGACAAGGAGTTAATATCCAAAATATATTAAAAAAACTAAAAAAAAAATTCTGATTAAAAATGAGTGGAGGAACTGAATAGATATTTTTCCAAAGAAGGCATACTAAAGGTCAATAGGTCCATCATCACTAACCATGAGGGAAATGCAAATCAAACCACAATGAGGTATCACCTGACACCTATTAGAATGGCTATCTTCAAGAAGACAAGACGTAAGTGCTGTTGAGGATGTGGAGAAAAGGGAGCACTTATGCACTGTTGGTGGGAATGTAAATTGGTACAGTCACTATGGAAACCAGTTTGGAGGTTCTTCCCCAAGAAACTAAAAATAGAACTAAACTAGGATCCAGCAATCCCACTTCTGGGTATATATCCAAAGGAAATGAAAATACAATCTTGAAGAGAGATCAGCACTCCCAGGTTCCTTGTAGCATTATTCACAATAGCCAAGATATGGAAACAACCTAAGCATCCATCAACAAGTGAATGGATAAAGATGTGGTGTATCCATTCAATGGAATATTATTCAGCCATGATAAAGAAGGAAATGCTGTCATTTGTGACAGCATGGATGGACCTTGAGGGAATTATGCTAAGTGAAATAAGTCAGATAGAGAAAGATAATTTCTGTATGATATTGCTTATATGTGGAACCTAAAAAAACTGAACTCATAGAAACAGAGACTAAAATGATGGATATCAGGGGCTAGGGGTTGGGGAAAATGGAAAGATGCTGATCAAAAGATATAAACTTCCAGTCGTAAGATGAATAAGCTGTAGGGATCTAGTGTACAACATGATGGTTATAGTTAATAATACTGTCTTATACACCTGAAAGTTGCTAAAGAAAAGCAGATCTTAAATGTTTTTACTACAAAACAGAAATGGTAATTTTGTGATGTGATGGAGGCATTATCACACACTATGGTAGTAATCACTCCGTAATATGTAAGTGTATCAAATCAACACGTTGTACATCTCAAACTTATAAATGTTGTATACCAATTATACCTCAATAAAGCTTGAAAAAATCAATTGGCCATACTGATGGGTGGCTATTTCTTAGTTCTATTTGTATCCCTTTTTATTTCTTTTTCTTGTCTTACTGCACTGTTTAGCATTTCCAGTACTGTGTTGAATAAGACTGGACATCCTTGCTTTGATCCCTGTCTTAGGAAGAAAGCATTCAGTCTTTCACTATTGGGTATTATGTTAGCTGTAGGGTTTTTGTAGATGCTTTTTATCAACTTGAGGATATTCCCTTCTATTCCTGGCTTGCTGGAAGTTTTTGTCATGAATTTGTTTTGGATTTTTCCTATGTTAACTGACATGATAGGATTTTTCTCCTTTAGTTTGTTGCTATATGGGTTACATTGATTGACTTTTGAATGTTGAACCAGCCTTCTACACCTGGAATAAATCTCATTTATGAAGATGTATAATTCTTTTTATACCTTGACCTATCTGGCAAAAGTCCCTGTCCTAATGTTCCTTTCCTTATATGGGAGGGTCAAGTCTGGCCACCATCAGCACCACTTGAGGAGGTGTTTAAAAATAGATTCCCAGTGCCCTGCCCCAGATCTAGGAGCTAAGTCTCCAAGGGTGAGGCCCCTGTCTTTTTAAATACCTCTAAGTAATCCTAATGATGAGCCAGGTTTGGGACTTCTGTCCTGTATCCCACTCCCTTGCTGTCCCCCCAAAACTATAATCAGTGCAGCTCATCCCTCTTAATAAAAAGAATACCTGGAGAACACCACTCTGTCTTTCGATGGATTTGGAGATTTCAAAAGATGCTTTGAGAACAGATCTGGCATTTGTACACAGCAGCCTTTCATTCTCACTAGGAAAGAATGGTTCTATGTTAGGCCTGTGTTTCCTTTTGCCTGTTGAGAAAAATGGAACGGCCAAAGAAATGAGGAGTGAAAACACAGCAGCAGGAGGGACTAAGAGGAATCTCCCAAAAACTGTTTGTAAGGACATAAATCGCCACCTTCTTTTTATTGACTATTCAAATCCTATTCTTTATTTGGATTAGGGCTAACTGGACCAGCAATAGCTCCTTCCACGAAACCACAGCTTTCTTAGTAATCTTGGTCTGCCCTGTGCTGTCGGTCCCTGAGAATACATAAGTATGTTCATCCATATTTACTGTCTATTGTTGCTTTCCGATTATTTCAAGTGTATAAGATGCTCTTTCTTCTAATAAAGACCATTAGCACAATACGAGAAAAGGAGCAAGAATGTGGAGTCATTAGACCTGGAGTTGAGTTTAATCTGCCATCAGCCCAGCTAGTGACCTTGTGACCTCACTCAATGTCCTCAACTTTAGACTTATTCATAAGGGGATAAAAGCAGTTTCCTAGAAGTTCTCAAGGAATCACTAAAAGGATCAGTGAGGTAATGGATATAGAAGTACAAACTGAAAAGTGTCATAGAGATGTAAAATATTATTAATGCTTACTAAGGAAGTTTGCCAAACTATGTTTTCATGAATAAGTATGAGGTTCCTCATTTTGCTTAACAATAAGCCCAAACTCCTTGACTCAGCTTTTGAGAACTTCCAAGAGTTGCTCCCCACCTGCCCATCCAATGTCATTCTTGTTGTTCATTCCTTTAGCTAACAATTGAGTGCCTACTGTGTTCCAGGGCATGTACTGGGCTCTGGAGAAATAGTGGTGGACGTCGTGGGCTTGGTGTACGGCAAGGAAAACAGAGATGGAATAATTATTACACAAGTGTGACGGGTGTCACAACAGTTAACTGCAGAGTGCAATTGTCATGAGGTGGGGTCATAACTTTCGCAAGAAAGTAAGGAAGACAGTCCCAAGGAAGTGACTTTCAAATCCAGTTGCAGTTAGCTGGACTAAGAGATGGAGCTGGAAGAGAAGTTTCTAGGCATAGAGATTAACATAGGTGTGGGCCAAAAGTGAAGATAAGCCTGGTCCATTAAGGAACTGAAAGGCCTTTGAGGCTAGTGATAAAGAGCAAGGATGAGAGGGGGAGGAATGAGCTGGAGGGGTAGCTCTGGACAGAGTGGCAAAGTGAACAACCCACTCTTCACTAAGCACTAGATATAATTTCCTGCCTCCTGGCTTCTCTACATCCAGACACTAGTCCATCAGTGCCAGCCACCTCATGCCCACTTCTGGTGTACAGTCTTTACTTCAAAGCCCAAAGCTAATGCAACACATCCATGAAACCTGCCCTATTCTTAGAAGGAACTGATGCCCCTCCTCTTTCTTCCTCCTTGCATCACTGTCATGAGCTGACAGGTGTCCTTAGCACCATTCTTTGCATGTTACACACATTAGGCTCACTGAGGATGGGGGTTGTGACATCCTCCTCTTTGTCTCCCTATTACCCAGCTTACTACACATTTGTTCCCCGATATAAGAACACGTTTGGTCTCCACCCTTGATTTCTTTTATCATGCCCCACACCAAAAGGAGTTAGTAAATGTCTATTGGATTAAATAGTGGGAAAGAGAAAAATACCATCTGAAAAGCAGAGGGTGCCCCAAGACGAACATAGCTGAGGTCAGCCTAAAGGATCTGGCAGCTAGATGCTGTTACATAGCCACAGTCCTTGAAGCTGGGCCATGAGTCCTTTCTTGAAGAAGGATCTGAGTGGCAACAGTGCTCATTAGCCAATATTGGACATTCATCAGCCAATGCTATCTATAAATTTGTGGACATTGGTTAGACATCCAGTAGGATATGCTTGTCTCACTGCAGCAGCATCCCCGGGGATTTCAATATTGTCACAGGCATTTCCTAGCCCGGGCCCCAAGTGAGAGCCACCGCTGTCACACAGCCTCACCCTGTTATCAGCTGCCAGCCCAGCACTTTCTGACAGTGGCAGCTGTTGGCACCCTGTGGACAGCCAGGTCCAGGGAACATCTGCTTTATTCTGAATCTTGTCAGGGGACAATGCCACCCAGACCCCACCAGTCCAGGGGGTCAGGCTGATGTCATGGGTGCTCTGTGGCTTCTGTCACCACTGAAGATTGCTTCGAATACTATGAGAGAGATGAATGGAGCCAGCCAGCAGGACCTGCTTCCCCCATGTCAGACACATCCCACATGCTTAAAAGGAGCTCATCCTCTTTGCTAGTGTAAGCATTTAGTTTTTTAATGCAAAATTTAAAGATATAAATTTGTATGCTTGATGGTGTTCAGAGATGGAATGTGGGTAAAAGTTGTCATTTGCGAGTCAGAAGACACACGCTTGATTTAGAGCCCTGAGACGCGTACCAGTTTTGTGCCCACAGGCAAGTCAGCCTCCACTCTCTGACCTTCAGGTCTGTTTACAAAGTGTGATAAGGAAGGAATGGACGATTTCTAAGGCCCCTTCTGCCTCTGACATTCTAGGATTTCCCATTGCAGAGTCAACAGGAAGCACCAACTCTGGGCCAGCAATTATGTTGAGTCTTTGCCATACATTATCTATTTTATCCTCATCTCTCTGTAGAGAAGATTTCGATATTCCCAATAGTCCTATGTTCCTGACAAGGAAACTGCAGGTGATGGTGGGGGTGGAGAGAGTGAATTTTCTGAAGTCATGTTAATACAAAAGGCAGAACTGAGATTAAACCCAGGTGGCCAGATTCTCACAACATCTCCTCCAACTTCAAAATTATCTCCACATTCATATGAAAACATCCTTGCCTGCCTTAGCCATCAGAGCCCGCAGAGTGTCCTGGGTCTGTCACTAGCAGAAGGAAGGAAAGGGGATTAAGCCACAGAATGAGAAATCGAAATTGAAGTGAAAAGAGAATGGCTTGAAAGTATCTAGTTACCAGAGTAGAAATAAGGACAGCTTCATTTTTAAAGACATAGATGCCCAGAAACCCAGAATGTTTGAATCTGGTGCAGGCTGGACACTGAGGCATAGATTACAAGGCCTGGAAGTTTCTTTTCACATTTGAGGGAAAGAGTTAAATTCAGAAATGAAGATCAGCAAAACGAGAAGCAGGAGCATTCGTGATGGTCTTTACATTCTTAAAGGTTTTCTTGATAAACTAAAAAACCCCCATTTCTTCATTTTAGAGACTATCTTTTACTTAAGAAGCTGTTTCACTGCTATGTCTCATATAATTTTCATGAAAATTATTTCCATTAGATAGAAACGTTATTAACCACATTATATATAGGAAAAACCTGAGCTGAGCAAGGAAAAGTGAAGTTAGACAAATGTCCTCCTGATCTGGAGATTCGCAGTCTTCACACCTCACTGATGTGGCAGAGACAGCTGGCTGCCCACCCAACAGCCATGTTCCCTTTCTTGTTCCCCTGTAGCAGACTCAGTTTTATTTGGAGCATTAAGGCATCAAGCAAAAAGATAATATTTCCAAGTTTCTCTTTCAACAAGAGTTGATCATGTGACCAAGACCTGGACAGAGAGTAAGTACACTTTTGTGGGACAACTCCAAGAAGACCTTTTAAAAGGGAACTGAATAAACAAGGGTGGATCCTTTCTGCCGCTCTCTCCTTCTTCCTTCCTGCTTGCTGGCCATGAAAAGCTGAAGCTCTATCCCCTCTCTTGGGCTATGAGGTGAGCTTGAGGACAAAAGCCAGCGCTGGGTTGGAAAAGCCAAAAATAATAACGAGAGGGTGGGTGCCTGAGCAGCCTGAGGCTGCCATGCCAACCCTGGCTTGCCTTCCTCTGAGATTCTTGTATATGAGAAAGAAATAAATGATTTTTGTAAAGCCATTATTTTTCAAGGGGCTTCTTTGATATGTCACTAACCCTAATCCTAACCTTTACAACCTTTACAACCAGACAGCTTAATTTGAGAAGAGATACAGAAAGAAGACCCTATCCACTATGAGACCATTTGGCTCTCATGAGCACAAGAAGGAAGGTATAGTGGATGTCACCTAATTTACCAGACTCTGGATGCCATTAATTGCATAACACACTGTCATTTTATGCTATACCAACAAAGAGAAAATGTTGCCTATTAAACTATGGCATTCCACTGATTCTAAGATGCAAATCAATTTCAGAAATGTTAAGATGTGAGGAAAAAACAACCTATGCAATATGTATATTGGGAATTTAGTGAAGCACAAAGTTGAGGTTTAAAGTTCATCAGATTAACACGTCCTCCCATCCTTATTTTAAAGAAAAGAAAACTGAGAGACAGTGCCTTGTCCAAGTTCAGCCACAGAATCAAGATGAGAATCTTGACTGCAAATTGAGATCTCTTTAATAGGTCCCAACAGATACCAAATTTTTGCTTATGTTACCTTGACTATTAGTGACATGTTTATTTAATCAACCACCTGTTCCTGTTTTTCCCTCTAAAATATGTGGCACCGAATAGGCAGAGACAAAGGCCCTCCCCCCTCCCACACACGTGGACTCAGCAGTCACCAGAGATGACAGAGGCAGATATCAGAGCAAATTCACGATCGCACATGACAAGGCTTACGCCTTGGTTAGCAGCGCTGAAGGGAGTGGAGAACACCAGATGGCCACTGAGAACTGTGGGTAGGAGTCTTCCAAGACACAGGAAATTGGGGTGACATAGCAATAGCTGGCGGCTGGGACCCCAAGGGGACACGGCTCAACTCTCTGCTCCATCCTCCTACACAGTGAGGAGACACTCTGGTGAATGGTGCCCATTGCAGAGGAGGCCAACAATTTATTCTCCCAGGTTATCAGAGATGGAAGCGGCCTGAGAGATCGTGCATCTCTCCAGCCTGCACGAAAGATAGAAATGGTTCTCATCTCCTACAGTCTCACTTGGGTTAGAAAGATCATGCTGGTGCCAGTGCAGTTGATTCTGGAGGCAAAGAGGCCACTTAAACTGTTCAGATAGAGGATACCAGGATCCTGGACTAAAGCAGTGAAGCTGGAAGAATAAAACGGATGATCCAAGTGAACATCAATGAAGCTTCTAAAACATCAAGCTTCTGAAGCTGTTTTCCTGTTCTTGATACTACTTCCTCCTCTGCTCCCAAACAGCCTATGCTCTCACTTTCGACATCCCTCATTGCAATCCATCCTTCTTTTAGACTATGCATTAATAAGATATGAATGACTAATAACAGTGTAGATGGCCAATGACAGCTGCATTCAGATAAGGAATCCAACATTTAAGCTAAATGATGCAGTTGTGATGGCAGAATTTCCAACATCAACCTAGGATGGAGAGGCAAGTGAGTCATTGGGACGTCCCGTTGCTATCGACATCCGCACAGTGTTTCCTGCGCTGAGGATGCCCACATCAAAAATAGGCATGATTTTCCCATTTTTTTCCTAGCAAAGTCTCAATGTGTATGTGTGTATGTATGAAACAAGATCCAAATTACTGAAACTTTTTCACAATAAAGCAATATAGACGGGCTAGCCCGGTGGTGCAACAGTTAAGTGCGCACGTTCCACTTCGGCAACGCGTGGTTCGCTGGTTTGGATCCCGTGTGCGGACATGGCACCGCTTGGCACGCCATGCTGTGGCAGGCATCCCACATATAAAGTAGAGGAAGATAGGCGTGGATGTTAGCTCAGGGCCAGTCTTCCTCAGCAAATGAGGAGGATTGGCAACAGATGTTAGCTCAGGGCTAATCTTCCTCAAAACAAAAAAAGCAATGTAGAGAAAGGTGAAAGATTACTTTTCAATACACACAAAGCACGGATTGGACTCACACAGCATGGGAGAGCAGAACCATCGGGGGGCCTGCTTTAATGAATACATAAGAATGGTTTATAACTAGCAAAAGATCTGGAAATGGGTCTTTCTTTGGTGCTTAGGTCAAATAAGATGGAGTTCATGAAAATGCTTTAAAACTAAAAAGCACAATAGTCCTAGTTTCTTTAACATCCCATGATTGTTGGAAATGGATGTGTTCTTAGAGCGCAGATTATATTGCAGTTGTGTCCTCCCCACAATCAGAGCTAGAATTATCTTTATTTTACAGAACAGGAAATATAGTCCCAAAAAAGTAACTAGCCCCAGGCAGCGCCCTTCCCAAAATTGTCCAGTTATCTCTCAAGATGGGGGACAGAGGGTAGGGCATTGGATTCTAAAACTCAAAAATTCTTCCTTGCCATTGATCCCAAGAAAGGAATACAGAACTGATCTTTACTGAGCACTTTCCACAGTCAAGGTAAACACTTTAATGCATTGGCTCGTATGATCCCCAGGACAAACCTGGGAGGTAGGTATGAGTCTCACCATATTGATGAGAAAGCTGAGGTTCAGAGAGGTTAGGAACCTGCCCAAGGTCACAGAGCAAGGGGGTGACAGGATCAGATCTCAGACTGAGTTCTGGTAAACCCAAAGACATAGCTAGCTTTTCCCAGTCCAGAGTTGTTCCACCCCATAGTCATGAATATGTATTTGGTTTATTTGGAATAATAATGCCTCTGAGCTCCTCTGGGGAGAAGAAGCCTAGGGTGCCTTCAATCTGGATGGACTCTGCCTCGCCAGGAATTCATTTGTGGAGTAAGCAAACGGTCTCCCTCTCTCTGTAAACCTGCATTCCGCCAAATGAATATATAATGAGGCCTTCGGAACATCGAGATATTATTTTCCCTGCAAATCCTGGATCATTTAGAAGGAGATCAGACCTTGCTTTGCTTGGCAGGGGAGCTGTGTTAGTGATTCATTCCAAAGAATCAAGGGACGGTACAGAACAGTCACTGGAGAAAAGGTACAAGAGCCAAGAGAAGAGGTCAAGGTCAGGGGTGAGAGGGGAATGATGGGGGAGGAAGGAAGGAGGAAGGGAGGAGGAGGCAGCTGCCGTGAGCGCTGGGCCGAAGATGCCTTTGAAATGCAGACGCCAGGTCAGATCTCAATATAGCAGCTGATCCTAAGCTTCTAGAAAAGGAACTGGAGTTAGCACTTCTGTCTGGCCAGAAAGGCAGCTGGAAGATGGAGATAAAAGGACGGCTACTCGTTTCCTCCCTCTCCCCACTCCCCATCACACACAACTTTGAATGCTTCCGAATGCAGGGGACAGAGAGGGTGCTGGGCCCAAAGACAGGGGTGGGCCGGAAGGAGGCAGCAGCCTGAAAGCTGATCAAAAACACTTTCAAGTTAAGATTAAACTCCGCAGATTGCAGGAGGCCAATTTAATAGGAAATGGTCCCTGGTCTCCCTGTCCCCTCCTCTGGCTTCCCATGGGAAGGGGACTGGACTGTGATGTTGCTCATCAGAGAAACCCCTGGGCTCCAGATCTTATCCAAATGAGCAGCCGCGAAAGGCTAAAAAGATAGAACTGGAAAAAAATTAGTTTACAAAGTGTTGAAAGGAGAGAAGGGAGAGAAAGTGGGATTTTAATTATCCTGCATCCTTCCTATGGAGGGGCAGGACAGCTCAGGGACACTGAAACGGCCATCAGCTCTGAGAGATGAGGCCGGAGGAGGGAAGGCACACTGGCCTGGGAAACAAGATACCTGGTTCCAGCTCCAGTTCAGCTGCTTTACTTTTCCAGGCCTCAGTTTCCCCATATGGAAAATGGAAAGGGCAGGACCCTATTGAGATTGTGCTGTACTGAGCCAGTACACACAGTGGTGAAGCCTACGGAGTCTGTCCAAATCCCTCCTCTCCCACCTATAAGCAGTGTGACCCTGACACGTGTCCTAGCTTCTCTGAGCCTCAGTTTCCTTCCTATGAAACGGTAATGAGGATCATTCCCCCTGCTAGGGTTATGGTGAGGATCAAATGAATTAGTCCATGTGAAGTGCCTGAAACAGCATGTGGCCCACAGAGTGCATGCAATCAATATATAAGCGACAATTGTCATTACTAGATGGCTCAGAATTGTCCTGCACAACATGGTGAGATTTGGGGGAGAGGGAGCTCTTAAAAATATAGGTTTGAGACCTGGCCCTGCAAGTTACTAGCTTCTCCCTAAGCCTCAGCTTTTTGATTCAGAATAAGGGGATCATGGTTATTCAACAAGGTGTGTGACTGCCAAGTGCTCTGTAAACACGAGGTCAACACTGACTGGCACTTATCATCAGTGGAAATGGGGAGTCGTTTTCAACAGGTATAAAGTTCTGGTTATGCAAGATGAATGACTTCTAGAGATCTGCTGTGCAGCACAGTGCCCAGAGCTCACCACACCGTACTGTGTGCTTAAAAACTTTATTGAGAGGGTGACGTCATGTTAAGTGTTCTTACCACCAAAAACAAACAAACAAAAAAACCCCCAAGGATGCAGGAGGAAATTTTTGGAGGTGATGGAGTGATGGAGATGCCTATTACCTGGATTGTGGTAATGGTTTCCCAGGTGTATCCATATATCCAAATTCATCGCATCACATACATTAAATATGTGTATTTTGTCATTTATCAATTATACCTCAATAAAGCTGTTTAAAATGGAAATGTTCTTACATGAAGACAATTCTACATTATGGATAAATTGTATTTTAGAGGGAAAAGAAAAATAAAACAAAATTTTTAGAAGTTCTATGCCTTTTCAAGAAACATAAATTGGATTTTGCTTAGCACTGAGTACTATATTACCATGTTTGTGAATAAATGAATGAATGAATAAATAAAATTCCTATTAGCTCTAAAGGCCTTCCCACATTCTTAAATTCTAGGATGATCTTCTGTACCTTTTAGGGTTGTGTATACCCATCCTCCTAGCCAACAAGGTCCAGGGTGCAATTGAATATCACCCCACAGTGCTCCAGAGCATGTTAGCATGTTTCCAGTGGAACAGCCATGAACTTGGAGGCAGAACCAGGTTTGGCTAATTGGACGTCCCACAGAATCTCTGCAGGCAGGGCCTCCAACTGACCTGGGAGGCTGCACAGCCATTGATGGCCACAAACAACACCTTCTACCAGTGGCCAGGATACAAGATGCTTGACCTTGGAGAGAGGCCCATTGGAAGCCGTTGCAGCCCCAAGGAAGCCCAGTCTGCCATCTACTTTTTCTTCTAATCTACAGCTTGTTATGGTCTTTTCCAGATTAAGAACAAAGCCATTGCTTCCATTTAATTCTACCACTTTGATGCAAGAGCTGGTGCAGTATTGAGGAGGGACAAGGAGTGGGGTCATATTCTGACCCCACCACTGACATTAACTGCCATCTTTTCCACCCCTTTCTCCTCTATGGGCCTCAATTTCTCCATGGAAATTGGAGCTAGTGATTCTTAAACTATCTGGAACATAGAGTGTTCCATGTCTGTATTTCCAGCCCCAAAGTGAGCATTGTATAGTTGTGGGCAGACACGAAGGAGACCCCCTTGATCCTTCCTTCTGATGCTCTCACCCTTGGGTAATCCCCTCCCCTTGAGTGTGGGCAGGGCCTGCGACTTGCTTTGAACCAATATGGCAAAGATGATAGGAGGCTATTTCCGTGATTAGTTACATGAGATGGTAACATTAGTCTTCTAGAAGACTCTCTCTCGCCACCTTTGATGAACAAGTGGCCGTGTAGTGGAGACCCATGCGGCAGGGAACCAGTGAGGAACTGAGGGCTGACAGCCAGTGAGAAAATGATGTGCTCAACACTGTAGCTGCAAAGAACTAAATTCTGCCAAAACCACAAAAGCCCACAACCACCCACAACTACCAAGTCGAGCCTTGAGATGAGAGGGTAGCCCAGCCAACATCTTGATTTTAGCCTTGTGAGTCCCTAAAGTGAAGGGCCCAGTCAAACCATGCCTGGACTCCTGACCCATGGAAAGTGTGAAATAATAAATGTGTGTTGCTTTAAGCTACAAAGCTTGTTGTAATATTGGCAACAGCAATAGTTAACTAATATAGTGAGACAAAACATTTAAGTCATATTACTATAGAGATACTCAATGAATAATTGCTGAATGGACTATGATAATAATTGTGGTTTTCAAAATATAACAGAGATGTTATTCAGCGCCTTCTTCTAAAGGAAACTTCCCTATACACAGCTCCTGGCGTGCAGGCAGCTCCTGTTTCTACCACGTAATCTGGGTCTCTACCTCCACTCTGGCAACAATTGACTCAGCACCGTCCAATGGAAATATGACACAAGCCACATCTGTGATTTTAGAGTTTCTAGTAGACACGTTAAAGAAATAAAAAGATAAGTAAAACGGATTTTAATAACATACTTGATTTAATCAGTATGTAAAAATATCATTTCAACGTGTGGCACTAGCCACATTTCAAGGGCTCAATAGCTACATGTGGCTGGTGACTATGTAGTCAATGCAGTGTTAAGTGGACACCCACCCCAGAGGTAACTAGTCCATAGGTTGTCCATCAGAGAACCAACCTATGCTCTCTCCTGACAAGATGAGCTGGACCAGTCACGTTTTTTCTCTAGGCAATTTGAACTAAGAAGCATAAGACTGCCAGTTGGTGTCGGGAGCAGCAGCTGAAAGGTGAAGATGGACGTGGAGGGCCAGGAGCAATTTTCAATATGGAGGAAAGGGTCTCAGAAACTCTGGAACAAAGAAAAGCAAATGGCAGCAGAATGTAGCAGATACCTGGAGTATAACCAGAGGCATGTTAATAGCAGGTTACTGGAGTAGAGAAATGGTCCTTCGTTCATTCAACAAACATTTATGGAGGATTTCTCATGTGCCAAGCACTGCTCTAGGCACTGGGAGTCCAGTAAATAGAAAAACAAATACAGTCCCTACCATTGTAGAATTGACAGTCTAATGGGAAATGACAGATGTGAAACAAATAGTTATCCAAGTAAATAGGTAGCTATAAAAAAGAATGTTTTGAGAGAGACCTATAGGCCACTTAAATTGTATGGGGGCTCAGCAAAGGCCTCTTAGATGAAGCGACGATGAAGCCAGATCCTCAGAGATGAGCAAGAGTTTCCCTGGTGACAAGAGGAGGCAAGAAGTCTCCAGGCAGAGTGTCACATGCAGAAGGCATGGAGGCAAGAAAGACCTGGGCATTCGGGGGCTAAAGGAAGGCCATGGACAGGAGCATCATCTGATTAGGGCACAGAGGTCTGGGTTGAGGCTGGAGAAGCAGACAGGGGAGGGACGTGTGGTGCAGGGCCTCAGAAGTGACACAAAGGAAGCCTTGAACCTCTGCAAGGGTTCCAAGAGTCACTGTGCATCCAGAACCACCCTCCCATTCCGGGATCCTTGGGACTTGGCTCATTCTTGAGTCCTGGTTCTTTGACAAATTTCCACAAGAACTTGTTCTTTATTTTCACTCCACAGCTGTCTTTAAAATAAACTCCTTTTCTTTGAAATAGTTTCGAGTGGGTTTCTGTCTCTTTCCAGCCCATAACCCCAGACAAAAGCAGTACCCACTTTGTGCCTGGCCCTGGGCCCCCCACTTGGCATCGATGAATGGATTTAGTGGTCACAATCAGGGCAAGGTCCGAGCAGCATTTAGAGCTGTGACCCTGATACTGGCCACCTCCTTACATGTGGGGCCCTGGGCCCCTCGCTCACCTCACCCTAGTCCCAGCCTACTCACAATAACACTGTGCGGGAGGCTTGATTACCCTCGGCTCCCAGATGAGAAGCCCAAGGTCACACAACCAGCAGTCAGACTTCACCCTGCCTTTGAGGATCCTCCATCTTCTTGGAGAGAAGCCTGGTTCTGTTCACAGGCATGAAAGGAGTGCACGTGCCAAGAGGAAAGAGAAAAGAAACCAGGATTAACAAGGGCCTTCCACGTTCCAGGTGCTTCATGAACATTATCTCATGTGATCTCTCCCACCCACCGGGTAAGTGAGGTATTATCACAGCATTTTATAGAGGAGGAAACTGGGATTCACAGAGAGTAAGCAAAACATGGGTCTTCATAATTACTGGGTTTTGGACTTAAGTCCAGCTGATTCCAAAGATACCACCTTCTTAACTCTGAACTGATGCCCGAGATGTAAAGATGTGTAAGATCATCTCTGTCTTCTTGAGCTCTGTGCTGTTCTCGTGCATTGAGAGCACCTCCCTCGATAGGCTGGGAGCTCCTAAAGATTGCATCCCCAGCCACGGAGCACAGGCCTGGCGTACAGTCTTTGCTCAATAAAGACGTGTTGTTGAGACAAATTATGCAGTAGCCAAAGACGTCAACACCCCATTTCTCCTCTGGCCTCAGTCTTCTAGGAATTTGAAAATACCCAACTGGACTCAGGGAGCTAATTAGTGCCAGGGCATGCTACACTTCTCACACCTGAGACAGGTGGATGGGATGCCTGAGGGTGCTGGCAGTCTTTCCTCTTCCCAGCACTCAGGAAGAGGAGAAAAGCTACAGAGTGGTGGGCAAAGGACTTTATCAAGGTCCAACTGACAAATGAAGGGTGTCTCTGCCAACCTCTGCCAACTTCTCCTGATGCCCATATGAGATGGGGAAACGGAAAGGATAGAAGCCCTCAGTGGGAGGAAAAAAAGCAAAATTAAGTAAATAAAAATAAAGATGAGCTAAGCCAGCCCAACAGCCTAGTGGTTAAGTTCGGTGCACTCCACTTCAGCAGCCTGGGTTTGGCTCCCAAATTGGATTTATACCACTCATTTGTTAGTGGCCACACTGTGGTGGCGGCTCACATCCAAAAAGAGGAAGATTGGCAGGAGATGTTAGCTCAGGGTTAATCTTCCTCAGCCGAAAAAAAAAAAGAAAGAAAGATAAAAGAAGAAAGTCTTGTTTAAAAATAAATAAACTAAATAAAGATGAGCTGCTATTGGTGTTTGTTGGTTTCAATCCTGATTATTTCACACGAAGTGCTTAGCAGCAGGAGAGGATCATTAACACACACTGATTCAATAAATGAATAGGTGGATGGATGGATGAATGGATGGGTGAACAAATGGTAGGGAAAAGGAACACTGGACCAGGGATCAGGAGACCTGCGTTCTAATTCCAGTTCTGCCAAACCAGAAACTTATCCTCTGATCACTGGAGAGCATCTTTTCCCTCTAGACTCTAACTCTTCCCTCTCTAAACTCAGACCCAGCCACAGAGCCGGAAAAACCATGTTGCAGGACCCTAAGGACCCCAGCCACCTTGTTCTGCAGTGCTGGGGGACCCTTTCCGATGCAATGCAGTGGGGTTAAGATAGCAACCTCAGGCATGCCAAGAGCTCCTAGTCCAATCCTATGACAAGATCACTTTGCATCCCTCCTCACCCTGCCGTGAGGAGGTCCACATTGGTTCTCATGGGCAACGCAGAAGGGGTCCTTTATCACCAAATCCCACTGACTGAGAGTGTTTTTCCAAGGGACTCTGGGGCTCAGATTCAGTCAATGTGCAGAAAAGAACATGGAATAAGTGCCCACAGTGGGTTTCCTGACATGAAGCCCTGTTTGTCCTGTTGGTTCAAATCCCATGTCCTTCATTCCTTCATTTCTTCTTTCAACAAGTATTTATTGAGTGCCTATTTATTATGCACCAGTCACTGTACTAGACACTGACAATACGTGGTGAACTGAAGAAAGCTAACCTCTGTTCTCTTGATGCCAATAGTCTCATACAGGATCCAAACATAATTCAAATAACCACATAAGGAAACGCATACTGCAGCTACAGCAATGCTAAGTACTGTGAAGGAAAGTGCAGCGAGCACTGAGGGCGTATAACAAGTTGAAAGTCTAGTCTGGGATCAGGGGAGACTTCCCTGAGGAAAGAGTCTGAGTCGAGATCAAAAGGATGCATGCAAATCAGCAGGTGATGGAAACGGGGCGGGGGTGGGGGGGAGGACCTCTGTTCACAGGAGCAGGAAAAGGCAGCACCTTCTGGCATAGAATCCCCAGCTCTGTTGGGCGGCTTCTCCCTACTCACAGGACGCAGTCGTCCTGAGCTCTTATTCCAATTTATCTGTCAATTTTTCTAAGCCTTTACCACACTTTATCAAAATGTGTATCAGTGTGAGAAAGTGAGTCTGCCACCCCTCCCCTCCCGCAAGTGCAAAATTGAAATCCTGTGAAGACAGCAGCACGCTTCCTATTTTAATTATTTTGCGTCTTCTTTAGTTGGTCTCTGTTTTTTGATGACTCTTTTCATTTTCTTCTAGAAGCAGCCCCACTTCCTCTCTGGATGGAAAATATGCTTGTCTCTACTGATGTAGAAAGTGTTTCCAGTATGTCAAGAGGTCGACTGGAGACAGAGTATGAGGGAAGAGTCTGGCCTCTTGGAGGTGCTAGGAGAAAGCACCTGAAGCAAAGGACATTTCTCAAAACTTGGGAGTATTCTAAAGAGCAATGAAGTTAGAGGAGAGCTTGGACTCAAATTTCAACTAGCATGCTAACTAGCTGGCTGACTTTGAGTCTGCCAGTTCACTCAGTGCCAGAGCCTGCTCTGGGCTCTTTACAAGGATTGGCTCAAGCCCTCCCTACAATGTCAATGAGATACAAGCTGCTATTATTCCTATGTACACTTCGGGGAGAAATAGAGGCATACGCAGTTTGCCCCAGATGCCCTAGAGTCATGGGGCAGAGCTGGGATATGAACCTGGGCGGTCTGTCTCCAGAAACTCTAATTTTACCACCAGGCTCAACTTCCTCAGTACAATCAAAGTGTGATTCCCCTTCCAAATATGGGAATGTTGAGGCACAGAGGAGCTAATCACTTACCAAAGATCACACAGTTAGTAAACGGCAGAACTGGGCTGAGATGGAGGTCGTCTGTTCAGAGCCCCACTCTTATATAATACATGTGGCTGCCTTTGAAGATGGTCATGCCTTTGTGAGCCTGGGTCCCATTCATTGGCCATTGGCTTAGTGACGGATTCTTAGGTGCAGTGGAAACAGAGAGAAATAAATTAAGCAGAGTGACTGCCTCCTCCAAGATGGTAGTCTAATGGAGAAGACGCATGTCAAGCAAATGAAATGGCAGCAAGTACTATGAGGGACAAGAACAAGGTGCTCTAGAGGTTGTGGTGAGCTTTAAATAAGGAAATGATGGTACAAGATCCAGGTTAGTGTCTGGCTCATAATAGATACCCAGTAGGTAGAAGAGATTCCTTCTTTCTTGGTCCATGAACATGGAAGGGATGGGGTAAGAACGAGGGAGAGAAACAGGGATGTCAAGGTGAAGAAGACAGTATAGTGGTCACTGGATAGAAGCCACTGCCCATCACACAGACTCCCAGTCACTGTTAAAATGCCTTCAGTGACAGAGACCTCACTACATCAAAAAGGGAATGAATACACTCTAAATGATAAAAATGCTGACTCTGGGGAAGAGTTAGAGTTATTAACTTCTAAAAATGGGAGAAGATTACCTTCCCATCAGAGCTTTCGTGAGAGTTAATTTAATCCACAAAAGTTCGCACAAAAACGTTGACCCATAGTAAGTAAATGATAAAAGCTAGTTGTTACTATTCATGGTATTATTATAATTGTTGTTGTTGTTGTGTGGTGCCTAAGAACACCAGTTTCAGAGTACACAAACCGGTGCTCAAACCTCACCTCCATCATTTACTAGGTGCAAGACCATGGACAAGTCACTCACCATCTCCAAGCTTCAGTTTCCACAATAGCGAAACTTGGCTAATAATCACGCCAGTCTCAAAGACTCAAAGATTTTGTATCTGACGTGCTCAGCACTGTGCCTGACTCCTACTCTGTGCTCAATAAAGAGAAGCTATTATTTTTAAGAAAAAGTAGACAGCAGGGCCTGCTTATGAGGAAGTACATGTACCATAACCTGCTTATCCCAGAAGAGAGGAATTTGAGGGTTCAGGTGGCAGCTATTTCTTTGGTGGGAGCTGGACCAGAAACCATCTCTTTCCTACCATTAACCTGTCGCATTTTTTCTATTATAGCCCTGAGCTCCCCAGGAAATGAGGAATCATTGTCTGCCAGCCAGAGCTGTCCGAAGGTGGAGCTGGCTGACTTAGAAGGGAGGGAGATGTCAAGCTGAAAAACCATGATAGGGGTGATATACAGAGAATTCAGACATGAAATTGAGGTGAGAAGGAAGGGAATGAGAGGAGAGCTGGGCAGATTGTGTGGAATAGAGCAATGGTTGTCAAACCATGGTTCATGGAACCCTGATCCTAGTATGTGGCCTCAAGTTTAGGGTCAGAAAATTGAGGTTGGTCAAATGACTGAGGGTCCAGGCACCCTCTCCCTTCTTCAAAAAGAAAACCTCTGTTTTTATTGTTTTTTGGATGGAGTTAGCCGATATTAACACATACCATAAAATTCCTAATAAAAAATTTCACAAAACCTCAGTGACTTCAACAATAAACATTTGTCTCTCACTCGTCTGCGTGTTCAGTTGGCCTAGATTGGTCAGTTTTGATCTTGGCTACAAACATTTATCATGGGAGAAAAGGGTGGGAAAGGAAGGGGTCGACTGATCTAAGCTGGGATTGGCTGGAACGGTTTGGTTCTGCTCCACGTGTCTCTCGTCCTCGTCCTGGAACCAGTGGGATAGTCTAGGCACATCCTTCAAATGACTCATCATATGCCTCTGCCACATTTTTGACTATTTAGAAAAGTAGATTCTTCCCTATATGTATAGCCTCAGAAGAAAAGCAGACAGCTGAGAACAATAAAGTCATTTGCCTTTCTGAATGAATTTTATTTTTACCACATAACTGATACTACAGATTGGAAAGCTGAAGCTTACAGAAACTGGATTTTTGAGAGAGAAGACATGACTTTTTGGTGTCCATAAACATGACTTTGCTCATCATGCCCCAAAACCTGAGGGATCTAGAGCAACAACATTGTTGTTTTCTACTTGGAAAGCATAAAACCACAGAAAGGGGAAGAAAAATGGACAGAACTTGAACAAAAGTTTCCCCTCCACTGAGAAAGGAGATTAAAGCGTTATGGGATGACCAGAAGAGAAATACTAGATCTTAGGGTCCCCAGGTTCCCAGCATCCTGAGCTAGGCTCTGGGTGTGGCAGTGTATCAGTTACTTATTGCCACATAAATGCTTGTAACAAACACAAAATCTTTTTTTTTTCCGAATGTGCATCATAATATATTTCGAATTCTGTGTAGATCACATCATGTTCACTACCTGAAAACTAATTATAGTGCATCCCCTCACATGTGAGCCTAATCACCCCTTTTGCCCTCCCTCCTCCCCCCTTCCCCTATAGTAACCACCAACCCAAACTCCAATGCTATGTGTTTCTTTGTCGTTGTTTTTATCGTCTACTTATGAGTGAGATCATATGGTATTTGACTTTCTCCCTCTGACTTATTTCACTCAGCATAATACCCTCAAGGTCCATCCATGTTGTTACAAATGGCCAGATTCCATCATTTCTTATGGCTGAGTGGTAGTCCATTGCAAACACAAAATCTTAATGACATATTATAATAAGCTTTTATACACTTACATCTACAGTTCAGCTGGAGGTCAGCTTATGTAGGCTAGGCTCATCTGAGGTTCTGCTCCACATATCACTCATCCTCCTTGGATCAGAGGGAAAGCTGAGGAATGTTCTCTTGGTGATGGTGGAGGCACAGAGGGCAAGTGGAACCAGAGAAGGCCTATGAAGGCCTAGGCTTGGAAATGACACACCATTCATTTTGCCCCATTTTATTGGCCAAGTAAGTCACAAGGCTAAGCTCAAAGTCAAGTAGGGCAGGAAGATAAGATCAGGGAGGGGAGGGATGTGCCCTGCTTTCATGGAAAGAATTCCAAAGTCACCTGCAAAGAGTGTGAATATCAAGAGTGGCAAAAAATCTTAGAGACAGTAATGCAATCCATTCGGGGTGGAATGATTGGACCCAAGTGAGCTTGGGCGACTATGGGGAATGAGTACAGTTGCCTGGTAACCAAGGTCCCTGCACGGGTCGGCCACCATGGCTGAGGAGATGTCCAGGTGGATGAGACAGGGACAGACTCAAAAACTCCATACCCCGCCAGGAGATGCTGAGAAAGCAGACAAGCAGGGCATAGAAGTGCTGGTGGACCTGAAGAGATTTCACAGTCAGGACGCAAGGGAGGAAGTATGAGGATCTGACAACTGTGGGCCAGAGAGAGACCGAACAATAGATGCACCTGGATGGAGGCCAATGACCCATCATGGGACAAGCCACAAGTCATGAAGGTGCACAAGGACCAAATGCCCTCCTGCCAATACCAAGCTGATAAAAATAAGAGCCACTGGAAATTGGCTCACCCTCCCACCTTGGGGAGAAGGGGAGAAGGAGGGAGATAGAAATAGAAATCCCAAATCGATCACATTTAAATCTGAAAGTCACTGAGTTATTCAAATGTACAAGATGAGGTTTCCTGCCCCTGGCAGAAATGGGGATCACGAGCTAAGGACAGTTACAAAGAAATAATGAAAGTTACATCTAAGCATGGTTTATAGATGGTCGTGAGTGGAAACTTTAAACCTGCCGCTTGATACGTGTCCACTTCTACACCTTGTAATCACGTGGGGTTTTTTTTCCAGACTTATTGCTTCTCATCAGATGACCAATTGCATTGTTAATGGAAGCCTCTTAAAGGCTTGTGTCAGAGCCCCACAAGGACAGAAGAGCCACCTTTATGGAGGCAGAGGCTAGCTGCGCGCTGACCCTGCTGGCTTTCTCGGGCCCCTGCTCTTCCCTGAGCTTTCACAAATACTGGCGGATGTTTTTTTGCATCAGCTGAGGTAGAGGGAGCCTCATTGTCTAGCGTTCTCCAGGGGAAGTTTTAACTCGTGGCTTAGTGCATTGATTATGTTGCTTTTCCTTTTCATTCTGTGCTTCTGGGAGGGGGTGGGGAGTGGGACATGAGACCAGATTGGAGCCAGGCTGTCCTCATTTGACTTACCAGTACTTGGAAGGCATTTAAGTTTTTCTCTTTTCTATTGGAATGGGAGTGAAATCCAAAATTCCTAGCTGTCTCTAAATACCAACTGACTGAGCTTAAAGGCTCCCAAAATAAACAGCTTAGCATCCCGGAAAGTCACCGGAGACCTGGGAGTTTGGTAAATGAAGCATGTGCCCCTTGCCCTCCTCACTCACCTTCTGCTCAAGCAGCCCCTGCATTGCCAAGGATGTGGACACATTTCTGTTTTGTAGTCAATCAATAAGGGATGAGATTCTAACACTTTGCCTTGTGATGCTGGGGTCCCAAAATAGAACATTATGTTGCCAAGAAGATGAAATTCAGATTCAGCCCGGTTTGATTGTTCCACCTCCCCCCTAGCTATCCCACACCTACCTATCCTTAAGGGGCTGGTTCAGGTCTCACACCTCCTCCATGTGTCCTCCCGTAACACTTTAGCCTATAGTCACCCCTCCTGGCTCTTAAGCAACATTTATTTTAGGGCCAACAACACTTCGCACAGATGTGATCACTTCATTTCCCTGCCCTGTACAGACATTACTAATTGATCCCAGCACTTCTTCCTGCTGATCTCGTCTACAACCTCACAATTCTCTGCTCCAGGCAGCCAGTACTGATCAATGAGAATTGGCACTTAAGGTGAAACAGCTTTGTAGCACCAGATTTAGATTCTATTTTGAAACCTCTAGGCACTAAGAATAAAAATAAGTATAATAATAACTATCAGTTATTGAACAAGCCCTGTGCGAGATGCTTTTCAAATATCATCTTGTTTATTCCTTTTCACAACATTGCAAATTAAGCATCATGTTCCCTTACTTCACGGAGAAGAAAACTGGGGCTCAGAGAGATCAAGTAACTTGTACAAGGTCACAGGGATGGGAAGTGGTGGGAATGGAGCGCCGGACTAGTTCTATTATATGTTGAGGCCCCTGGGGTTTCGATTTCTCCAACAATCCACCATGTCCTGCAGCTGGTTTGTCCCTAACATGCCATGCTATTTCATTCTCTGAGGGCTTTACTGACACAACTCCCTTTTCTCAGAATGCCCTTCATCCTTCCCAGCTGGTGGAAACCTTCTTATCTCCAGAGAACCAGTGTCTGAGGTGTTATGTCCTCCACAACGCCCCTCCTGACTCGGATATAACTCGCCCCATCCTTCTTTGCGTCCCTCCTCCTCCAACGTTGCAACACTCTACTGGATTCTTACCTTTAAAGTTCCTCTTGACAGCAGAGTCTAGGCACTCTTGATTCTTCTTTACCAAGTCAGTACTGAAGGAAGGAAGGGAGGAAGGAAGGAAGGAAGGAAGGCAAGCTGCAGATCTGAGGCCCGCAGGTGGGTTGTTATTTTTCAGTCCTCCAGGAACTCAGCTGACCCCTTGTAGGTGTTTCCACTGCCTGTTTTCCAGGGTACTGGGCACGTCATCTGGTTTTCCATCCTGCCCAGACAGGAGGATCCAGAGACCCATTCAAACATGAAGACATCATTAGCTGAGGCTCCCTAAGGGAACACACCCAGAGTGGAGACCCAGAACCCTTGACCAGCAGAGCTAGGGTCTTAGCCAGGACACACGGTGCCGAGTGCTGGTTCCAAAGAGCCAGGCCACAGCAAGGGTGGATGGAGGTAGCAGCCTTCTCTCTGGTCTCCAGCTCTGTCTGCCCCTCCAGGCTCCTCCACACTGCCCTAGGGTGATCTTTCTCATACAAACATCTGGTCATATGCCTCTCCTCCCAAAAAACCCTTCCATAGCTCCCCACTGCCCCCAGGAAAGAAGCTCGAACTTTTTAACATAGCCCACAAGGCTTCATAATCAGAGCCCAAATACCCTCTCCAAAGCCGCCTCTGGCCTCTCTCCAATCTTCCCCTGACATCTCAGGAAACTCACATGCTTGAATCTCTCCAGGAGCCAGGTGATCTTGTGCCAGGCCTTTGCTCATGCTACTGCCACTTCCTGGAATGATCACTTCTTTCCTTTGATCCTGGGTAGCTTCTGCTCATTCTTTATGACCCAGCTCAGGCATCACCTTCTCCTGGCTCCCAGACTAGGTCAGGGACCCCACTGTGCCTGCAGTCCCTACCCTGGCCACAACACTTGCCTTACCTGTGCAGCTGTGAGGTTAGCACCCAGCATGGTGGCTGGCATGTCAGTGCATAGACCATGTCCGATCAATGAAGGGTCAATGGGGAAAGGATTGGATCCAGAATGGATGTCTACATTGAGGAGTGGATTAAGGCCAGGGCTTCCGAAAAAACGCCACGATGGCAGTTTGGGCTGGACCTTTGCTTTGATGGGTCACCGGCGTATATGATAGGGGCTCGCATGCGTGGTGGGAGACACAACTTAATCCTCCAACCATTCTGTGCAAGGATGAAGGTTAGAACTGGTAATGCCATCTGAAAATAAGATGTTAAATGCCTCTCTCTACCTATGGATGCCTCCCGCCGCCCCCAAACCTCTGGGCTGCTCCCACCTGATGAGACACACACCGTCTCTCTGTTTCTGGACCTCTCTGATGATGATACTGAACCAGGACTACACTCTTCCACCTTTCTCTTTCCCTTCCTGTTATCATGCTTGACCTAGTTGGCTGGGCTGGGTCTGCCCATTTTTAGTTTCTAGGACTCAACCTCTTCCCTTCTTATATTTGTTGCTGACTATAACAATAATATCAAACAGCTATGGAGCGATGGATTGCCTATAGTGAGCCAGGCTCTGTGTTTTACAGGCATTATCACATCAGATCCTCGCAACATCTTTCTGATGATCAGAGAAGTTAAGAAATTAGTCTGATGACACACAGCTAATAGTTTTAATGGCCAGCACTCCAACCTGGTTTTCTGCGGCTCCAAAGCCTGCGAAATTTCTCCTGTTACTCTTAAAAATGTTCTCCTCCAGGGGCATCCTCTCTCCCTGCCACTCACGATGAACTTCCAGCAGACAAAGAAAAAGCCACCTCTAATATGCTCTCTCTACCCTGGTCTTTTCCCTTTCTCAATAAATCCATTTAAGAGTAAAGTGTTTGATGGACAGTTTAATAGAGCTCTCCTTAAACCTGGCCACATTAATGATTTCTGGCTGGCGAAATGTCAACTTCCGTAGCTCAATAGCTATTTTCCTTCCTTAACAATCAGTGTTTCACTCGGGGTTCTTTATTTGGTGGACAGGGTACAGTGCTTTAATGGGTCATCACTAAGTCAGTGGACCTCAGATTTAAGCTGGACTCGCTGTGTGACCTTGAGCAAGTCGTTTAACCTCTCTGGACCTTAATGGTTCTAAAATGGCAGCAGTGATGTTCAAGTTCTGCCTACATATTATGAGGGAGTATTTCATCGTGTCTGCAATGTTCCCTAAGCTCCTTGGAGAAGGGGCCAAGAGACATAAATAAACGTTTCGCCCCATCATCTTCTTAGTTTTGGGTGTAAAAGTACAAAATTTCTCCGTAGATACTTTTGCTACCTTACTGCCATTTGGATAATGCAGATGAGTTTTTTCCACTAAACTCCTAATGATCTATAATTTTTTGGAAACTGGGAATTTTGTTTTTCTTTAGAGGGCGTTTTTATCACTTTTTTTGAGCTACTGTAAATTGAACTATCTTCTATCAGAAAAGAAAAAAAGAAGCAGCTTTATCACGATTCTTTCGCACACTGTACACCATAGACACTCAGCCCTATATTACAGATAGAGAAACTGAGTCTCAGAGATGTTAAATAATATTCCCAAGGTCACACAGCAAGCAAGTGGTAGAGTTGGGACTCAACTATGGGCCTTTAACCAGCAAGCCATACTGGCTCCAGATGGATAGGGTAGAGGTCCAGGGGAGAGCAAGGAGGAATGAGGTGGGGGCTTCTGAGCAACAGGTCAGCTTTACTCTCTGGTTGCCGAGTCAGTTGAGACGTGTAAAGCCTTGGAATCTATGTAAAAAGCCGTAAGCAACAATCACTTTTATTTTCTAAAATCTTTTCTTACTTTTAAATTCCCCAACTCTGGCCCACTTCCACAGCCTCGGGTTATATGTTTAGATAATAAAAGTTCTCATCCTGGGTCCTGCTTGTGTGAAATTGCTGCTGCAGCTCAGCAACAGTGTCCTGTGGGGAAAAGGCAGAGCAGAGAGCTTGGCGCGGGAGCAGGAGTCTTTATTAGATAACATCCCAAGACTCTCGTATCTCTTCATACGGTGACTCTTCACCTTTTTGGGCTTTAGACAAACTGACAGGCTCACCTGATCTGGACAAGGTGATACCACAACCTCCAAAGACACAGGTCCAGCTGAGCACTTCAATGCTTCATCTCATTTAACCCACACAACCAACCCTTTTCACCAAGGAGGAAACAGAAGCTCAGAGAGCCTGAGTAACTTGTTTAAGGGCACACAGCCAGTAAGTGGGAGAGCTGGTCTGTCTATCCTGGCTGCATGTTCTTAATCACTGTGTTAGATGGAAAACAAGGACAACAACCACAGCTGCACAACCCAGAGAGATAATCACCAGCCTGGGTGTTTTACTCCAAGGCAAGCACCACCTTCTCTTGCTTGAAGTTTGTTTACACCAACATCACAACAGAAATCTAATCCGCACTGCCTTCTCGATGCAGCAATGCACAAGGCTGGGAGGAGGCTGCAGACGCCAGCAGCAGCTGAGGAGGTTAGAGGGGGCGTCACGGGTCTGGGAATGAGGATGGCTGGGTTTTCCTTCTGGTCTGTCTGCTAACTCACAGCTCTTAGGTTCTCAGTAGCGAGTCGAAAAGTTTGACTAAGCGGTCTCTGAGGATGCTTTGGGCTGCAGAGGATATAAAGAAAAATAAAATAAGACGCAGTTCTTGTTTTTGAGGAACGTTCAGTCTCCTAGAGGAGACAGATGAAATATACAGCCATAAGACAGGACAGACAAAAATTAGTGTTTGATAGAGGAAGAGGTGAAGTGTTTTTCATGGGAGCCAAGAATGTAAGGATTCGTTCCAAACCAAGATACATCATCACGCACTTCCTATTGCAAGAACGGTGCACGTCTTCTTTTTTTTAATACTGAATGATAGTAATTGCTTTCAGATTAATGGTACAGGATAGGCCAGACCATTGGATAGACAGTTTCATTACCTGTGAAGGGCTAATACCTCAGTTATGTGGACAATTCATCCATCCAGAAAGTTTCCTCCGTGGCCCTTTCCTGGCAGTCAAGGTTTACAGCCCAATAGCTCAATGTTCCTACGAAAGGGTCTTGTACTCAGTAATGGTTCTGGCTTCTTCTGTTATAGAAGCCAATTTATTTTATCCTTGTGAAATAAAATCCAGTGGTCTTTGATTTCTCTCTTCTGAATCACATCTCATTTGATTCTTTATTGGAGTTGGGTTTTTCTTTTCTTTTTTTCTGTCTGAAGTTTTATGCATTTGGCCCAGAACTGTTGCAGAAGTGAATCAATGTAATTGGAGGGGCTTCTGAAATTAACTGAGCACCTGATGACCCTTGGAGAATCGGGGTCTTTGAGCTCTGACACCTGCCCCAAAACGGGGCTCAGGCAGAGGGGAGACACAGCCCACACTTTGAGCTCTTATGGGAAAATTTGAACCCAGGACTTGAAAACCTTCTGGATCTAGTCCCTAATTGCATCGCCAGCCCCTGCCCTCTCCTGCACCCCGACTCAACATCTCAGACCCCATTGAAATGTTTTGTTCTTACTCCTTTAATGCTCCATGATTTTTCCCATTGCCCTCTCTTCATATCCCATGTCTTCTGGCTGGAAGACACATCCAATCCACCTCTCCCACCCCCTGCAAGCCCTAAAAATTATACTTGTAATTCTTTATTATTTCCTACTTATTCATCACTATCTCTGGAAAGTCTTCCCTGATGCCCTAGGTCTGGGTGAGACACCTCCTCTGGGCTCCCGCGCACATCTACAGCCCTGATCAACCTGCGATCCTAGCCATCACTCCGTCTCTCCTTCATGGGACTCTAAGTTCCCTGAGGGTAGGGACCAGGCTGCCTCATTCGCCCACACTCTGCCACTTACCTATATGACCTCAAGGAAGCCATTTTACCTTTCTGTGTCTGTTTCTTTATCTGTAAACATAGGATAATATAAGAATTTCATATGGATTAAAAAGTTATATATGCAAAAAGCTTAGAACTGAGCCTGGCATACAGCAAGTATACAATGGATGTTAGCGCCTGTCATTACTTACCACTGTTTTGCCACACTCATCACAGTGCCTATGACAGAATTCTTGCTCAATAAACATTCTTGAGGAATGCATAGATAAGCACAGGGCTCTATGGTTTTCACTGTCCATCTGAGACCAGAAAGGACGTCAGGGAGCAGCTGGTACATATATAAATTAGGTTTCCTTTTGCGTTTATTATTTTTATTCAGGAAAGCACAAAGGGTCATAAAAAGAAAGGAGCCTTGTCCCCTGCTCCCCTAAATGATGTCATCCAGTGGTGAAGCCTTTTTATGCAGGGGAAACAGCCAAAGCTCAGAGAGGGAGGTGACTTCCTCAAACACAGATGGTCAGTGTGTGGGGACAGAGTTAAATGAAATAATACACACAAAGCTCTTAGCACAGTGCTGTCGCCCCTGCAGTGAGGCTGGACATTTGCTGGTGATCATCACCCTCACAGGATCCCTGCCTCCTTCTCCCCTCTGCTAGATGGCCCCTGGCAGCATTAGCCACCATCCTGGGGGCACATAGCCCTTTGCATTCCTACCTCTCTTCCGCTTGCAGGAGCATGGTGCAGGACTCGGGTAGACACCACAGTTCCCTCAGCTCTGTCCCTCAGCATCCAGCATGGGACAAAGAACGGGAGCCCAGGAATGGTTACTGCTTTCATGTGTGCTCAACCCCACTTTGGATGGGTGAGTCAATTGGAGGCGTGTTTGTCAAAGAGGGAGAAAGGATTGCCATTGGGTTACCACGTGTTAGAGTCATGAAGAGAAAACCCAGGTCTGCAGTCAGGTACAACAATGACTAACATGGACTATGAGCTTACCGCACCCTGGCATCGCTCTAAGTGTTCTGCATCCACTGAATCTTCTGTAGGGTGGACATTGTCTCCATCCTCACTTTGCAGATGTGGAAACTGAAACAGAGAGGTTGTGGGCTTTGATCGTGGCTGCATGACTTATAAGGTTTGAAACCACATGGGAGTGTCTGGGTCTGAGCTCTCCATGCCATGCCCAGCTGCCTCTCAGCCGTCCCTTCCAGTCCTCTCTCATCCAGGAATTTCAGAATTCCAGATCCCCATGCCTCCTTGATCTCAGACTTTGTGTCATTATAACTCTAAGATTAGAAATCTCCCATCTAAGCATTTATATTCTTTCATCCTTACCCTTGACCTTAAACATGATAATTACTGCTTCAATTCCCTGTAATAATAGACTCGTGGGAAGTGGAAAGGACCCAGGAGGTCCCCTAGTCAACTCCATCCCAACCCAATGGGTATGGCTCATACTCTGGTTGCAGACTATAATCTCCTGGGGAATGTTTAAAAAATGCAGATGCATGAGCCCCACCTCTAGCCCCTCACTAAATCAGAAATTGGCTAGGGTCAGGCTCAGACATCTCTATTTAAAAAGAAAATATCCGCTATGCTTCCAACTGACCACAAGAACCCCACTTCAGGTGCGGAGTCAGTCTTTGGAGTTAGATATCCCGGGACTCAGCGTTGCTCCTCTAGTAGCAGTCATGTGTCCTTGAGGGAAATGTGCCACCTCTCTGAATGGCCATTTCCCAATCTATAAGATGGGAGGAAAGCTTTTGTCTTGTAGAGATGTTAGATAACCTAAATGCGATATGGCTGGCAGATCACGGAGCACCTAAGAGACATTCATTAAATCTAAGGCCCTCTCTCCACTCCTACAGTAGGACAGGCTGCTTGCTCTTTCACTCCACTAAGTCAAGCTAAACAGGCCAAGGACCAGTAGATTGCAGCTGAAATGAGGGTTTCAGGTGTGAATTCCAGCTTCACCTCGTCATACCTTTGTTACCTTTGGCAAGTTGCTGAGCCTCAGTTTCCTCATCTGTGAAGTGTGTCTGATGCCAGGCACCCCAGTAAACATTGCAGCAGACAGCGTACTATCACACTTCACACAGACCCTGGTTCTTAAGAAGCGCTAAGGACATGACAACTGAAATGTACAACAGTGACGTCTGTTTCTGCTGCCCGTGTTTATGCCTCTGTAAAATCAAAGCAACACGCTCCCGTTGACTGGAACCACGAGTGTTCAGGGACTGGACCAGAATTTCAAGGACTTTCCGTTCTCGAGGTGCCAAGTTAACAGATTTTTGCTTTTAAACTATAAGGATTTAGGACTTAATCCACAGGAAATGGGTTTGGCAAAGCACCCTAAGAACTAGCACAACTTCTAACTCAATCTCTGTCCAGGCCTTTATTCACTGATGCAAAATTAATTTAACAGTCATCTCTGGCTGGGCCACCTCCAAAAGAACAGTGGTCAGTTCCAAAGCAGGAGGTAGGGGGAGCGAGCACATTGGACAAAGGTATCAAGATCCAAGAAGATCTAAACAGGTCTGAGAGATGAGCCAAATCTACCAGGGTAGAAAATTTAACAGGGACAGATGCTTCATAAATGCTGGTTTGGGAGAACGTTAAGTCCTGTTTCTGGATTCTGAAAGCCAGACACATAAATGCAGGATAGGGAAATTATGGCGTGACTGGCTTCGGTACTTAGTCAGCTGAAGGCTATCAGGCCTTCACGTCCCAGTCACTGCGGGGTCGTGGTTGAGATAGGAGCTCTGGAGCCAGCCTGCTTTCATCATTTACCGGATAAGTTATTCACCTCTCTGTGCCGCATATAGAAAATAGAGATATAATAGTGCCTCCCTTACAGGGCTGATGAGTATATTAAATGAGATGATGAGATGGTCCTGGAGATGCAGAGAAAAATGAAGCAATCCATGTCCTCAAGGAGGACACAGCCTAGCAGGAGAGATTGACACATAACCCACCAGGGCTAGTCAGGACGCTGAGTCTGTCCCTGAGATGTTATAGAGCAGAGGTGGGTAAATGGCAGCCCTCCGGCCAACTCCAGCCTACGACCTGTTTTTATAAATAAAGTTTTATTGGAACATAGCCATGCCCATTCATTTACATATTGTTTACGGCTGCTTTCAAACTACAACTGTAGACTTGTGTCGTTGCAACAGAGACCATATGGCCCTCAATATCTAAAATATCTATTATGCGGCCCTTTACAGAAAAATTTGGCCAACCCGTTATAGAGAAAGAAGTTAACTCTGTCTTAGATGCCAAGAAAGGAAAGAATTTTTGAGTCCCTAATATGTTTTGAGACCACTAAATAAGTGAACACATTTTTTTTCCAACTAGTGAATTTGAAATTCTAAAAGTTCTAAAAAGTCAAAAATAAGTGTTAGAAGCAGGATTCAAATCTGGGTCTAATGACTCCCCGGCTCAGGCTCCTTTTATTCTCCCAGGCGAACTAATACAATCAGAGGGTATATGCGAGATAGGTATTGAAGGATGAATAGGAGTCTTCCAAGCACAGATAACGTCCAAAGGATGAAAAAGGTATCCAAAGATAAATGAAAGAGCAGGAGCAAAGTGTGCAGGACACAAACATATTTGGAAAACGCAAATAACTGGGTGCAAAGAGAATATTTGCCAGGGAGGGAGATGTTAAAGAAGAAGATGTTAAAGAAGAAGAAAGGAGTTCAGAGGGTGGGCAATGATTGAGGGAAAGAAAAGAACTGTCTACTTCTAAACCACCTCCCACAAAGTCTAAGAAGCGCATTCCTGCAAAGTGGATTCCAGGAGTAATATGCACAATCATAGCAAGTCTGACCTGATCAAGCCTAGTTATCTCATTGCACAGATGGCAAAACTGAGGTCCCAAAAAGGAGGGTAGCTTCCCCAAGGCCAGACTGCACATCAGCAGTAGACAATCCAGGATCCCAAATCCCATGAGACCCATGGACCACGGTAGAGTCTGCCAGCAGGGGGCGCTGCAGCCGGCTCACCTACAGTATGGAATCCTTGAGAATCTGCCATCAGCTGATGAAGGTCCCTCGGTTCCCTGGGACTGATTAAGTTCAATCGCATTATCCATCTTGTGCGATGGCGTCCCAGACCCATTTCTGCGAGGTCACCACGCTGTTTAGGATGAGCAATGCCGGCTGGAGGCCCGCCAATGCACCCGTGGTATTTTGATAACTTCGCCTATTGCCAACTTCTCATATTAAATATACAACTTACAAGCAGGGCAAAGTTTAACTCACTCTAATCAACTGCAAAATGAACCGGGGACTTGCTGTTCCCCTCTAAAGACTTGCGTCTGCATCATGCTGATCATTAACGGTCGTGGAGCTCTCTGCTTCCTGAGATTCGTTATTAATGAGGGCTGGAATTACGGATTTCAATTAAGCGCTTTACGCTTGGTCCTGAAACGCAGTGGGATCCACTCTGGGGAAATATAAATGCTGAGATGAAATGCAATCCTCCCTCTTTACCCACTCGCTCGCCCAGCTACCATCCTCCTGGTCCCACGTCTGTGTGAACCATCAGCAGCACAGCGCAGGGCAAAGAGGATGGGCATGGGGTCCAAGCTCCAATGACACCATCTTCAGCCCTTCCTCTGCGGTACCTGCATGAACTTGGGTTTATGGGGCGCTCCGGATGTGCCAGATACTCAAGTATGAATGCAAATAAACCTGCTCCCACTGGTGCCCTGTCTCTCTTGAGAACTGTTGTGAAATTCAATGTCATTTAATAAGCAGTGATTAAGCACCTACTATGGGCAAGACAATGTTCTTAAAGTGAGAAAACCCTGTGGAAAATGCTTTGAAATCCAACAGAATTGAATTTAAATCCTGGTTCTGCCCTGCACAAACCATGGGTTCTTGGGAAGTTTCCTTAGCCTCTCTGAAACTCAGTTTCTTTCCCTCTAATGTGAGAATAACAGCATCTACATCACGTAGTCCTAAAGATTAAACACGGTAGCCTGGCTGATGTACCTAGCTGTTCCTGAACGCTGTTCCCCACACCTTGTAGGAAGCTATTTACAGCAAGTCGGCATTTCTAGGCTCTTCCTCAATCATCGCCCATTCGTAGGACTCCTTGTTTCTTAATCTCTCCCTCCCCTGCTATCATCAACATTCAATAAAAGGCTGTCATTACTATTATTATTATTATTGCCCATCCCCCAGCCTCCATGGAGCGCCTACCATGCTCTTAGCCCTACACTAGGTGCTTTGGAAAAATGCATCATCGCATGATTAGATGAGCATCTACTCTCGAGCACTTTAAGCTCTAGTTTTAGAAACAGAAGGATGCAGTTGAGAATGATTCTGTATCTAATGAAGATCGTGTAGTGCCCAGTTCAGAGAAGAGAGAGGCTGAAGCAGGCCAGGGGACTCAAGAGGCTGGCATGGAAGGAGAGGTCAAGCAGCCAAGCAGAGAGGAGGGCTGCTGGACACCAAGGCTGAGGGGCCAAGAGGGGCAGGGAAGCATCTTCTTGGCTGGCCTGCAGGACACTCCCAGAAAACCACGTGGACTGAGCATAAGCTGCTGTGTGGTGAAGAAAGCCCTGGACACCCCCAGCTCTGCTGTATGACCTTGAGCAAGTCCTTTCCCAAGTCAAGCGTCATGGGGAGAATAAAGCCAATCTTCTTGTGGACTCATTGTGAGGATTACACAGAGTGTAGCCTGGGAAAATGCTTTGAAAGCTAAGGCTTAGGGACACGTGGAGAAGCATCCCAGTCATCAGAGAGAAACCAGACAAAGCAGTGAACACACACACACATCAGAGACTTGAGATCTCCTTCTGCCTTGGGGTGTGTGACCCCTAGAGACCTCACCTTGGTCCTGACCGTTGGCTGCCATCCCTGACCATGGCTGCCTTCCCCTGGGCTGGGCAGGATTTGGGTCCCTGCTCCCAGCGTCAGGCTCCTGCATATTCCAGTTTTCCCATCACTCCGTGATGGAGTGAACCACGAACATATTTCCCGTGAGCTCACAATAGCCTTGCTTCCTTGTCCCCAGCACTATCCCAGGGAAGGCTGGGAGGAGGCAGGTGAGGGATTCCTAAGGGCTCAGGGAGAGCAGAATGCCCACACAGTGTTCTCACTTTCAGGGGACAAACAGCCAGCATCAAAAACTCAAGCGGAAATGGGAGGCAGTGTGATGACTCTCCTGTGCCCACTGAGTGCAATGATCCCTTCAATATAGCGACCTAACCTCTCTGAGCCTCAAATCTTACAAACCCAATTGCTCAGGTATGTATAGCTTTTTAAAATTAAAAACCACTGGCCCTTTATTCCCCTATCTTAACAGTCACAATTCACATGTGCAGGAAATTTTGAAGTTTATAAATCTCATCTATATTTATTCTCGTAATCAATCCTCACAGCAAACTTGGAAGGAAAAATGATAGAAGTTCATTTCCTCACTTGAGAGATTAGAAAACCCAAGCTCAAGATGAGGTCCTACTGGATTAGCATGGACCCTAATCCAACGACTTGGTCCCTATAAGAAGAGAAAAGTTTGGACCCAGGGACACAGACAGGAAGAACACTTATGATGAGAGAGGCAGAGACTGAAGTGATGCACCTACAAGCCAAGCAACACCAAGGACCACCAGCAACCACTAGAAGCTGGAAAGAGGCAAGGTAAATTCTCCCCTATAGCCTTCAGGAGGAGCATGGCCCTGCCAATACATTGATTTTGGGCTTCTAGCCTCCAGAACTAGGAGAGAATAAATGTCTGTTGTTTTGAGCTTCCCAGTTTGTGGCACTTTGTTAGAGCAGCCCTAGGAAACTGGTACAATAGCATTGGCAGAACAGAAAATGCCTGGCAGATATTCCATCCACCAGCATCCATCTTCCCCTGAAGCCCTGGCCCCCTCTGATTGATAAAGTCTTTGTGAATTTTATCGCCCATGTGATCTGCCCCATGTCGCAGAAACCAGGCAAAGCTGCATCTCAGTCCATTGCAGAGTAGGTTTTCAGAAACATTACGTAAGTTGTAAATTCCAGCAACTTCTAGATCTCTTCCCAATTCCTCCACCTTCCAACAAACTCTCTTAACCATTTACATTCATCCAACCTTCTATTAATAATAGATAATACGTCCTAAACACTTGGGACACAAAAGTGAACAAGATAAGTTCTGTGATCATATGAAGCTTAGATTCGCAGCAGCAGAAGCTGTATAAAATAAACATGCAAACTAGTGAATAAACAGGATAATTTCGAATATTGAAACGTGTTATGGAGAAAACAAAATGAGGTAAGACAGCAAGAAGGAGCAGAGGCGGGGAGGCGACTTTAGATGGGATCATCATCAGATCACCCTGAGGAGGTGATCTTTGAGGCAGGTGGATAGAACATTATCAAAAGAAAAAAAAGACAAATGGATGTTATTACCCATGAAGCTCTTCATTCCGAGAATACTGATATCGCAAATATCTTATAACCTAACTCCTTGCCCTCCACCTCCTCACTGGACCAAACCTTAAGAGAACTTGAATTCTAGATTTGATTTTCCTGAGGTCCAAATATGAGCCACTGTTCCCCTTGCCTACCTGTATGCCACACTTTTTATAGGAGGAGTGACTATATAATTTATCATCTGAACTGGACAGCTCTTGAGAAGGGGAGGGGGCATTCTTGATAATTATACCAGGACTGTCCCAGGCAAGCCAGGATGCATGGTCACCCAGTTTATGGGGGGCTGTAACTGGCTCCAAGGTCTATAAGCTCAGTTACTCAACACAAGTAGCCCAGACCAATTAGCTAGGATGGAGAGGAACAAAGGAAGGTCATTATGTAAATGGTGGTCAATCAAAGTCATCCAGCCTTAAGATGAAAGCCTTCTGCCTTCCTCCAGATTCACTGTGGTTTCACGCTAATACTACATTTCTTTATGATGTGTCATAACACATCAACAACAGACGCCAGCCTGCCCACCTTGACCTTCTTAATCCTTGAACTGCAGTCTTGTACTTGAAATCCCAGAACGTCAGAGCATGAGGGGAAATTAGCACTTATAGCAGAGGCTGCCAGAGCCCCCCTAATATCAGTGCTCCCCTCCTTTCACAACAATAGAATTTAGCTGCCCTGAATATGGTCTACATTCCCCAAGTTCCCTTGCAGCTAGGAGCGGCCATGTGACTTCATTCTCGTTAATGGATGTAAGCACAGGTGTTGAGTGGACACTTCCGGGAATCCACTGAAGTTACAGCTGTTGGGTGTCTTGTGCCCTTTCTTCCCTGCCTCTCATCATCTTTCTTGACAAACATTGATGTGATAGCTAGAGTTTCTCCTTGGACCTTGAGGTCAAAGGGCACACCATAGAGACGGTGGAGACGTGAATTGGAAGGAACCTGGGTCTCTGAGAAGCCTGTCAAATAGTGCCCCTAGCAGCTATGGACTTTAACATAGACAGAAATAACCTTCCACCCCATTTAAGCCAAGAACCTAATCATACAAAGACCAAGTTCCCCTAATTCCCGCTGTTAATTCTACAGGTCGGGAGAACTGAGTCCCAGAGAGGGGATGTCCAAAATCAAAGTAGCTAATTAGATCATTAAAAAATAGTCCACTTCCCGACTTCCAGCTTCCACTGCATTCGTTCTGCTGTTCAATAAACTTTTCCTGAACACAAACAATGTGTCAGGCAGTAAACAGGTGCTGAGAAAACAGAGCTGAGTAAATCATGGTTGCTCTTGTCAGGAGCTCATGAGCGAGAGAACAAATAATAAAATGACAGTCTGAGATGTGTTGAATTGTACATACACACATACATACGAACACAAAAGGGGAAGGAGAAACCAACTGTCTGCGCTCAGGAAAGACTGCACAGGGAAGGCACCATTGAAGCCGAGTTCTAAAGAAAGAATATAAATTTGCTAGTTGTGGAAGGAAGAAATGGCATTTTTGGCAAAAGAAACAGCTCATGGAAAAGTATGAAGGCTAGAGAGGACATGGAGCGTGTGATAGGCAAATAATGGCACCCCAAAGATGTCCATGTCCCAAACCCCGGAACCTGTGAATTTGTTACATTACATGGCAAGCAGGAATTAAGGTTCCAGATGCGATCAAGGTTGCCAATCAGCTGACCTTGCTAGTCAGCTATCCTCAATTATCCAGGTGGACCAGTCTAATCATAAAGGTCCTTAAAAGTGGAAGAGGGAGGCAGGAGGGTCAGAGTGATGCAATGTGGAAAAGACTCCACTGGAGTCTTTCAGTGGAGACTCCACTGAAAATGGAAGAAGGGGGCCATGAGCCGAGGAATACAGGTAGCCTCTAAAAGCTAAAATAGGCAAGAAAACAGATTCTTCCCTAGACCCTCCAGAAAGGAATGCAGCCCTGCTGACACCTTGATGTCAGTCCGGTGAGAGTCATTTCAGACATCTGACCTCCAAAACTGTAAGGTAATCATTTGTGTTAGAAATAAATGTGGGGCTGGCCCAGTGGTGTAGTGGTTAAGTTTGTGAGCTCTGCTCCCATGGCCCAGGATTTGTGGGCTCAGATCTGGAGCCAGGACCTACATATCTCTCATCAGCCATGCTGTGGTGGCGTCCCACATGCAAAGTAGAGGAAGACTGGCACAGATCTTAGCTCAGCAACAATCTTCCTCAAGCGAAAAGAGGAGGATTGGCAACAGGTGTTACCTCAGGGCCAAATTTCCTCACCAAAAAATAAATACATAAATAGTAAATAAATAAATAAATAAATGTGTGTTTTAAGCTACTAAGTTTGTGGTAATTTGGCCCAGTAGAATAGGAGACTAATACAGAGATGAGAACTCATCCTGGTTCAAGGGTAGAGTGTGTGATTAGAAGGGAGGCTGCAGACATAAGTGGTCCATGACCAGAGAGTCTTAAATTCTAAGGTAAAGATTTTGAAACACATAGACAATGGGAAGCCACTGGAGGACTGCACTGCGGGAAGAGAGGGATGTGGTCGGATTTCCACTACAGAGGTTTCCCCAGCTGGTACAGATGAACTGGAGAAGGGAGCCTAGAGGAGCCTCCTCTGAGCCCTCAGGACTCCTGGGACCCCTAAATCAAGCAATGGCCACTGGAGCTCTCCAGTCCCTTTCTTGTGTCTTTCCCAAGGCAGCCTGTGCAGCGGAAAGCTCTGGACTGAGACCTGCCCTTGAAACCTCTGCAATTTACTGACTCTGGGGCTGGGCCAAGTCTCTTTACCTCTTTGTGCCTCAGTTCCCACACTTGCAAAATGGTGATGACAAACCCTCCCTCGAAGTTCTTTGATGTGACACTTTCCAAGCCACCTCCAAGCTTCCTACGAATGCTTCGATTATCCCACAGTGCTCACCTTTGGGTTGAACCATTCTCCCCATGCTTTTGGGACCTCCACCCTGATTTCTGGATGAAGCTCCCAAGGACAGAGATGGCCCTCAGAGCCCTCTGGAGCTGTGCAACCTCAAAAAGAGGCCAGTGTCTTGCAGAGTATTGGTTGGAGAGCTGGGCGCCACCTAGAGGGCACCAGTGGCAACACCAAGAAGACAAGGAAAGCCCCAGTAGTTCCCAAAAATGACCAAAGAGGATGCAAGAAAGCCTCCTGCTGGTTCTGTGGATGGGTTCTGTGCACAAAAAAAAAGTGTGAGGTCATAGATTCTTAGACACTCCAAGCTATAGATCATAGAATCTTTGAATTCTAGAATCCAGAAATCATGGAATTATAGAATAATAAATTCTCTCATCTAACAGTTAGCAAATTGTCCAGCAATTAGCTAAGGCAAAGATGAACAAAGCTTCAGTTTCTGTGCTGGTTCTGGTTGGTCTTGGCTGCCTGCAGTTCTCAATAGAGAAGATATCTGAGGCCATGTTAGCGTCCACGCATATGAGTGCTGAGATAGATTAATGATGTCTGCCCCATGCATATGAGTGCTGAGATAAATTAGTAATGTCTGTCCTGAGATTAGCACTAAAAGATAGCAGTATGTGTGCCTTATATCTACCAGACTTCCTCGTGAAGAAGTGGAAAGATAAACAAGGTTTTTCTGCCTACTATATGGCAAGTGTTTTAATTGCATGCATTAATCATGTTTTATTCTCATAAGAAGCCTAGGAAATATGTAAGATTATCCCCATTGTATAGATTAAGAAACTGAGGACCTGAGAGGTTACTGAAAAACTCATATGAGTAAATTAAAACTGTTTGCATTTTAGAGGAGAATGTTAAATGCCTTCACTCAAAGGTATATGGAAATTTCAGGCATCCCAGCCAGCTGCTGGGAGGAAATTCTGATGCAGAAAGAATGCTTACAGTGCCCCTTAGATCACAAGGCACACATGTCATCAAGAGTCCTTTACCCACCTTTGCTTAAAATAAGACAATAGAAAAAATAGAAGAAAAAGATCATAGCAATATTGTAAAATGCAAATGAATCTCACTTTAAGAATAGGCACACGATACAGAAACCTAGAACAAGTGAAGGGATGGACATCCACTGGGCAAAAGGTCACTCCACAGGCCGGGTTGCAAAGGCATTGGTGGAGGACCCCTCTTCACCCCGCTTTGCAGGCCAGAGTCAGGCTGATGGGAAGGCACTGGCCTGGCAGACAGGAGAACCGGGTTCCAGACTCCCTCTACCAGGAACCTCTGCCATGAGCTTTTGCAGTCACCTCCCTTCTCCAGCCTTTTGTACCTCCACCTAAACCAGGAGGAGGTTGGATAAGAACTATGGATCTCGATATGCACAGTTCTACCTCCAAAGAATGGTTTGGACACACCCAGGGGGCATTTTTGGTTGTTACAATAGATGGAAGGGACACACCTAGCATATGGCTGCTGGACAGCCTGCAGCACGCGAGAAAGCCCTGCCCAATAGAGAACTGGTCCACATCTGACATAATTTTGGAATGTGCCCCCTGACGTATAAGTGAGAAATCCCTGCTGTAATTATCTGGACCTAGATCCTGGTTCATCGCACATATAGACACAAAAAGTTTTTGCAGGTTTTTAATATACACTGAATTTTCCAGGAATGCAACTACCTTGCAAATGATGTTGGGCATGTACTTTGTTCAGCTCTCTGCTGTTTCAGAAAATCACAATCCTGAAGGCCGTGCTGCTCGTGTATTTGAGTGGCCAATTCCACACATTCATTTCAGTTTCCAGCAAGCAATCATCTGACTGCTATTACATCTTCCAGTCTAGTCACATCCTCTCATTCACATATCAACACACATAATATTTTATTATAAATTACTTTGCTTTTTATTTTTCATTTACTTTGCCGTGCAGGAATTATAGAGATTTTTAAAATGAGATGCCTAGGTGGGTTATATAATTTATGAATTCCATTTCAGGATAATAAGAGAACATCACAAAATATCAGTTTGGAAGGGTTGAGAACCACTGGCTCACACAACCCCAGGTCCTGTCCAGCACCAGCGAAATAGGGGTATTATGCAGAGAGAGGCTTGCCCGGATCACGTACCACACATTACAGGTAGAGAATGAGGGTAAATTATCCTGTTTTCTACAAATTGTCCTCACCCACTGAACGTCCCTTAGCCATCCCAGAAGTTACAGTAATCTGTACCACTGAAGGCATCCTGTCTAATCCCCTGAATGATGAAATAGTCTGGAATTGAGCTTGGGCACAATTGGAATTGCTCAAGAATGCCGCAGCTTCACTAGGTTGGAGCTGAGCACGTGCTATTTTAAAATTTATAGTGTAATTGATTTCTTTATAAGCCATTCAGGCCTTATTATTTATTAATCCACCTGTCAAGGTTAATTTAAACTACTTCTCAATAAAGCGGTTTGACAACACCTTTGTTTACCAGATTGGCAGCCCCAGTGAGTAAAGAGATGGCAGAGCGATTCCTCTCCCCTTAATGGAGAGCTCTGAGAAGGAACTTCCAGCAGGACGGAGTGTTGCCCCAGCCCTCCCTGGGAAAAATAAGAGGCCTCCTTTCACACTCAATGGGGACAGAAATTAAAAGGCTTCACCCTCCATTCCCAGGCAGGTCCTAGACCCCAGGACTTGCACCGGACGCTGCACGACCACTGAGTCCTGTAGGCTGTGCGCCTTTGACTTCTCCTGGATTCTCCTCTCCTCCCCATTCCCACTGCCATGACCTTAAGTCGTGGTCATCTCCTCCCCAGCCCATTGCAACGGTTCCCCACCTGGTCTCCTTGCCTCTACTTTTGCATCCTTCACATGTATCCCAGGTGGTCTTTCCAAAATGCAAGTCCAATCATGTCATACCCCTAAATAAAGCCCTTCAGTGGTTCCCACAAGAGTCAAGTTCAAGTGCTCCACCCCCTGGCCCCTACCTACCGCTCCAACCTCATCTCCCACCACCTCTCCTCTGCCACCTTGCACTTTATGCTCCATCAGTAGCATGCAGCATGCTTTTCCCTGGAATGATGTTCCCTCTTCCTATATCTGGGTCATCATAGAAACTCCACTTGCTGCCCCAAGTACCTCTCCAAAAGATAAATCACTTTCTGCCTTGGATTTATGTCCTTTAGATCCACGTCCATTGATCCAGTAAGTAACAAATATGTATCTAGTGTGGACCATGCACCAGGTATGGTGCTGAGACTGAGGACACAACAGGAACTAGAGGGAGCTTGTACCTGTCCTCCCAAAGCTTCTAGTCCAGGCTGGGGGCTTCTTGAAGGTAGTTGCTCTTGAGCACTTCCCAGCACGATGCTATGGGAAGCACAGGAAGACAATTGAGGCAGATGTTTTTTTAATGCAAACAACTGTACTTACGCTCTCTTATTTCATCTTACCGATAACCCTGCAAAGCTGGGATTTTCAAACCCCCCTTTAGTGACAAGAAAACTGGTGTTCAAAGAGGTGAAACAGCTTGCCAATATTCACCCAACTCATTTGTGGTGAGTCTAGCATTCAACTCAGGTCTGACTGATTCCAAGGCCTTCACTCCATCTCTATGTTCTACTGCCATCTTTGGCGTAGAGTTCAGGCCTGCTGAATAAATCCATGATTGGCACCAGAAAAAATGCTCTCTTTGTGTTTTCTCAAGTGCCTTCCAGGGCATCAGGATAGAATGGCTTTGGCCTTAATGACATTGAGTGGCTGAGTCTGTGTTACTGAGTGAGTCCATGACCCGCTAGAATGTAACACCCATGGACTCCAGGATCCAGCCTGCCTTGGGTAACATTAGATTCCTAGCACCTGAACACCACCCATGGGTGCTGTGTACATATGTGTTCAATGAATGAATACATGAAGTTCCCTGGGAGACTCTGACAATGAAGCTACAGCTGACATAGAGTGGGATGTTGCATCAACCTTGGGTGAGTAGAACACTGGTCTGATCCAAGTCCACATTCCTCACCTTCTCAAGTTCAAAGAGCATAAACTTGGTCAGATATTTCATGAACGAAAGTTCTTAGAGTGAACACACTCTCCAAATGTTGAAAATGCAGCAGGCGATCATCCCTAGCTCTATGTAAAGACAGACTCATTGTCCCTTCTACAGACGCAGGACCAGTTTGCTCAGAGTGATGAGGTTGGGATGGAGAACCCAGGGGTGTACAAAACTTTGAGGAGTCCACACAACATACAAAAAGAGAACAGGATTTTCATTGCTATTCCATTTGCACTTATAAAAAGTAACTGTTGAATGTATAAATAAGCCCAATTTAAAAATAAGACACACATTTTGGATCATGTGGGCTTGAAATGCGCTGCTCTATTTCACACCTCTCTCATCCAGGCCTCGAGGTGGGAGCAAAACATGTAAGTGGAGCAGTTACTTAACCAGCCCTCCCCACCCAGGGCCCATCTTCCCACCACCTTCTTGCACTTGGGCACGGAAGTCAATGGCAATAGATAGAGATAGAAAAGAGCAGTCAGTAGAAGAGAGAGGGCAGAGTCTTGAGTATGTCTGTGCCAGCTCACAAAGGGGAATGTGTCACACCCTCTGTGTGGCCTTGACAGGCCAATTTTTTGGAGGGCAGGATACCAGTCTAGGCTTACAGGGACAGTATTGGAGGAGCATGTCGGGGCTCCGGCCACCCTTTGCTAGTTCCACCCATGGAAGGAGGAATTCTTCATCTGATTGGCAGGAACCTGAAGGTCCAGGCTGTGTTTCACTAATGGGGCAGGGTGGGTCCCAGCATGTTAAAAGCCTGTCTTCTTGTCCAATATTTCACTTACATTCACATGCAGGAGGCCTGTTTCCCATTTCATCTTACCTCCTGCCTCATGGAATGATGAGAATGCCAAGGCTCAGGAAGGCTCTTAATGTCCACTCATCTCCTGGTTGTGGTCCTTTCTTCTAAGGGTTAGACGTCTGGACCAGCTCACTGCATCACCCCCAGGGGAAACCTTTCTCATTCTCCTTATGCTTCCAACTGGCTTTTCTTCCCATGATAGAGGTAGTATCCAGCCATCAATTTTCTGCAGGCAGACAGTTGGGGATGATCTGCAGAGATTCAGGGTAATTTGGGGGGAAGTTGGGAGGAAACCTCATTCAAGCCTCCTCTATGAGGCCTCTTCCACATTCTCCAGTTCAGCTTTGACCAGTGCTTCGCATGGGGTGTGGGGAATCACTTCACTTTGTAAAAAGTCAAACTTGACTCCCCGTTTGTATGTTGATCTCTGTGCAAAGTTCCTTCAGAATCCCAGAGAAGAAGACAGTGAATTTCAAATCCTTGAAACACTCTAGGTTGCCAGACTTAGAATGAGTGTGATAATGTCTGACTTCCTGCCACTAGGGTTTTGATGGGGGTCCACTAAGAACATGAGGGTACGCCCCAAAGGGCTCCATGAAGGTAAGATGTCTGCATTCCCTCGGGGGCCACAAGGATGCAAGACTCCTTCGCCTTCCGATTCCAGACACCTGGAGGCCTTTGGTGGGTGGGCTTTGAAAGTGTTGAAATGTTGAACGCTTCGGTTCCAGATAGATACCTTGGCTTAGAAGGAGGCTGTGGCTGAGAGACAGGAAAATTTGGTGCTAAACCCAGTTCTGAAACTAAGATAAATTGCAAAAAGCATAAAATGACAAACCCTCTACCGTCTAAGCCCCTCCTACGCTACACACTCACCTTGAGTCACTCTGTCCCTCACTGCCTACACATTCAGACACATTGTACTTTTCATCACTGAATTGGGCCAGACTTTCTCTTGCCTCTTGACCTTCCAGCAAATCTATTCCCTCTGCCGAGATTGCTCCCTCCCCCTAGCTTCTCCCTGATCTGACTAACAGCTGCTCACCCCTTAAGCCTCAGCTTAAACATCCCTTCCTCAGGGAAGCTCTCCTGAGTCTCTAGCATAGGTTAGGGCCCCCCTGCCATCCCTTCCCACAGCAGCCTGCGCCTCCCCATAGTGAGAACCCTCACAGTACTTCTGTGGAGGCTGCTGGAGTGACTGCTGGGCAGCGAGCATCATTAATACAGAAATAGCTCCATCTAATTCACTGGCGATCACTTCTGATTCAGTCAGGAGAGCCAAGGATAAGCTGCAGAAATGAGCATTACCAAAAATGCAATGGTTTAACAGAAAAAGAGATTATTTCTTGTTTACAGGGCCTGAGTTTTCAGGGGACTCTGCTTCTTGTGTTTCAGGCTGATGAAAGTTCCATGTTGACGTGTGCTTCCAACGTCACACACCAGGGTAAGAGGTGTCTCACTCTGGCAAGTAAATGTTCCAGCCTGATAGTGTACACACCACTTCCACTCACAACTCTTTGACCAGAATGGGTCATGTAGTCCCCTGACTACACAAGGGAGCCAGAAAGTGCAGACTTCCAAATACTGGTGAATAGCACTAACAGTGACCACAACAGTAACCCCCGGAGCACAATAGATGCTCAATCAATAAGTATTGAATGATAATAATAATAGCTTGTATTTACCAAGCACTTTGCTTCAGGTACTGTGTACTAACTGTTGTACTGAAATGGGAATCCATCTCTTCCTCACATGGCCTACATGATCACGATGTCACCTAGCTTTATAAAACCCGTTGGCTCCAGAGCCCCTTCTCAGCAAAACTACTTGGAAGATCTGCCTATCCGTGTTATGCCCCCTTTCTCACCTCTCGTCCCAGCTCTACCCCACTCCAGTCAGGCTTACATCCACCACCCCACTGAGACTCTTATCAAAGTCATCTGGGACTCACCTCTGCCAAACCAACAGTGAGGTCTCCGTCCTCCCCGTACTTGATCTTCCACCAGCTTTGACATGGCTGGCTCACCCTCTTGAGATGCTTTCTTCTCTAGACATCCGTGACTCCTGACTCTCCTTGTGATCCTCTCACCTCTCTGGCCACACCTGCTCAGGCTCCTTTGCTGGCTCCTCCACGCTCCCAGACCTCCAAATGCTGTCACACTCTAGGATCCTTCCAACTCTCTTTTTTAGTGTCACTCTCCAGAGGGTCTCAACCACTTCCATGCCTTAAACTGCCATATATGCGTCATGTATATGACTCTCAATTATACATCCCCGGTACCTCCTTCCTGATCTGCTGCTCTTCCAGCATCTCCATTTGAATGTCTAACAGGTATCTGAAATTTTGCATCCTCAGATCAGAGCGATTCGTTCCTACACCCTCCCTCCACTCCAAGTCTTCTCTGTCTTAATAAAGAGCAGCACAATCCCCTCAACTACCCAAGCCCAAGAGCCACAAGTCATCTGAGATTGCTCTCTCTTCCCTACACTCCACATCCAACCCAATGATAAATTTTCTTGACTCTATCCCCACCCTTTAGGATGAATCCAGCCACTTGTCATCATTTTTCTTTTCCAAGCCACAACCGGTCCTTATCTGGAAAATTACTTCAGCCTCCTGATTTGCCTTGGAACTCTTGAATGGCCTTCCTACAGCATCCTACATGAAATCTACTGCCCTGCTGAGGTCTACTTCCTCTGTAGCCTCACTCTCCCCCAACCCATTCATCCCATTGCAGCCACGCTGACCTGCCTGTCCTTCCAACACCAGGCTCTTCCACTCCAGGGTCTTTCCCTTGCTGTGCCTTCTGTTTGGAGCACTCTGGTCCCAGCACTTTGCATGACTGGCTCCTTCTCATCATCCACGGACAAAGTTGAGTGTCATCTCTCTAAGGGGAACCTCCCCATCCACTCTAGGCACTCCAGCTTAATCACTTGGTTTCAAACATTAGTCAATACTTGAAACTATTTTACAAACGTGAGTACAGTCATGTGCCACATAACAAGGTTTCAATCAATGACAGACTGCGTATTCAATGGTGGTCCCATAAGGTTAGTACCACAGAGGCTAGGTAAGTAGTAGGCTGTACCGTTTAGGTTTGTGGAAGTGCACTCTATGACATTCGCACAACAAAATCACCCAATGATGCATTTCTCAGATTGTATACCCATCATTAAGTGACACATGACTGCAAGGGTTGTGAGGTTTGATGTCCCTCTCCTGCAATAGTGTCAGCCCCATTGACAGTAGGACTGCACCTGCTGGTTCACTCCTCCATCTGCAGTGTCCAGAACTGGGGTTAGCTCACGGCAGACATTCAATAAATATTTGTAGGCTGACCACCTCAGAGGTAGGGCATTACCATCTTCATTTTACAGAAAAGTGAGGCTCAGAGATGACAAGGAGCTAGTCCAGTGTCACACCACTAGACAGTGATGGAGCCAAGGTTGGGAAAAGTTTTGTTTGCTTCTTGAGTCTCCTTACCACTGCACTGCCTTCTCCTCGCGAGTGGTGGCTAAATGCATGACCTCTGTCTCCACAATTCCTTCTAGTATTAAAATGCCATTTTCTTCTAACTGTATCTTTGCAAAGGCCGTTAAAAGGTCATCTCGCATCTAATCTCTTTTAACTTTGGAGCTAAGAGAGTCCTCTGGCTCTTTTTCAGCTGTAAAACAAAGATCATACCTGCCCATGAGACTTCAAAGAGATGCCTGGCCATGTGTCCAGCTCACAGTAGGGACTCAGTGAATGGTGGCTTCCTTTCTCCTAGACCATTTACTCATTCCACAAATATCTACAGAGCAGAGTTCCACGCTAGGTGCTCTGGAATATGATACTGCTCTCGAGGAACCCAAATTCTCATAGGGAACGGAAAGCTTTTACTCAAATACCTTTAACACAAGGTAGGAAGTGCAAGGCGCTTGGACACTGGAGGCCAACAGATCTGGGTTCAATTTTTGGTCCCCTCCGACCAGCTGTGTGATGTTGGGGAAGTTACTCAACCTCTCAAAGGCACGTTTTCTTCATCTGCCAAATGGAGCCAACACCCCGACTTGGTATTGTTTAGAGGAATTCAACAAGTTGATATACATAAAATGCACAGCAAGGGCTCCATAGAGGAAAGCTGTTAGGATTGTGTTAGCTGACATTTACTGAGTACTGACTGTGTGCCAGGCATGTTCCAGATGCTTTATGTGTAATGACACACTCCTCGCAATAACCCTATGAAGCAGGGACACATTTCTCTCAGTCTAAGATGAGGGAACAAGAGCATGGAGAGGTCAATTCCTTGTCCAAGGCAAGGAGTCACCATAAGTGGACTACAGTGAGCCTGCAGAGTCATGTACTAACCACTGGGCATGACTGCCCCCCACCCCCAGATGGATGGGGGTGGGGGAGGGGGCTGGAGCAGAGAGCAGAGAAAGCTGAATTCCCGAATTCCAGCTGGCTGCGGCAGCCAGGCTTCTCGTGGGGACAGGGATGTGTGCTCCTGATCTCTTAACTCCAGCCTGTTCCCTCAGCTCAACATTCATCAGAGCCTGGAAGGTTTGACCCTCCCCCCACCCCCCACCCCGCTCCTCCCCAAAGTCTGGCAAGACCGAGGTGTAATGTCTGAAAATTGCCCAGTAAAGTGTGAGAGCAAACCAGGCAGAATGCTAAAAGACCGGAAAACATAAAATTTAAAAACAGCATCTGACAGTGCAGAAATCAAGGAAAGACTTTTGCAGAAACAACTCCGTTTCCAGCCAAACGGAGCTTTAATCCACCTGGTAAATTAGAATGTCTGCTCTCCTTCCCCTGAAACAGGACCGCTCCACCCCGGGCATGTAATCAGGTGAGGCTGGAACCGGCCCTCCGCTAGGAAGGAGGTGGTCCTCCCTGGCGGTGTGGGTGAGGGGAGACCAAGGGCCAGAAGGAAGTCGGGGGCGGTAGGGGGAAGCGTCCTTTGGGTACCCAGCCCTTTGTTCTGCAGAGTCCTTCTTGGCCCGTGGTGGGGGAGGGGGCTTCTCTGAAAGCTACAAAAGGAGACAGGTGGGAGCTGGGCTCCCATCAGTGGGGGAGGAAGGAATTGTGAGTCTGGGGTCACACAGATTGTTCAGCGTGGGTTGCTTCATGGTCTTGGAAGTTTTTGTTGGAAGAAACCTTGAGTTACACCGCGTGGGAGCAGACACTGGAGCACGGACACTGGAGTTAGACAGGCCGAGGTCAAACCCCAACCCTGTGGCTCCCTACCTGTGTGACCTTGGATAAGTCCTTTGGCCTCTCTGAGTCTCATTCTTCTGTGAAACAGAGATGACAACATTTGCCTGGTGGGGTGACGGGGAGTAAAATACCACACCATCAGCCAGAGACACAGCGTCTGGCACAAAGTAGGAATTCAACCGATGCTGTGCCCCTTTGCCATCCTTACAGCATTAGCCTGGGAGAATAAGACCCAGACCTGTCTCCTTTGTGCCCTGCCAATGACCTTCATTGACCTTCCTCCTGCCCCCAGGCTCCCACTCTGACTGACAGGGAGAGAGAGGGAGGTCGGATGGCTCCCCAGAACCCTCTTGCAGAAATGCTAGGCTTGAAGAATAATGATTCTATGATCCAATGAGCCTGAGGAATGTTTCTTGCTCTGTCTCGCCATCAGCATATTAAAGGCTCTGAAAAGGCCTGCAGTGGAGAGCCCAGTTCTACCTTGTTAGCCCAAAGTTTCATTTGTTCATGGAACTTTTCATTTTTTGAAGACCGTCCATTAACACTTCCCCAAACCCATATTCCATGGAAGCCTGTTCTAGGTAATGTTGCCAGATGATGCGAAAAGCAGGGTTCAGTATTATGTGAAGGGAAAAAAATGTATTTAATTATTATAAATGCATTCGAGAGTGGAAAACTTACTCTTCCCACAAGCGGTCCTGCCATGTCCTGCCTCCTTCTCCATTTCCTGCCCAGCTTCAAGTCTCAGCTCACTGGCCGCTGGTCCATAAGCCGTCCCTGATGCCCCTCCGCCAACTGGATGTGACTTGTCCCTTCCCTGAAACCACAGGCCCTGTCTCTGCCCCTCTGTTTAGGCACTGAGCATATCCCCATCTCATGTTCAGGGGGCACTCTGTGAATGAATGTATCTGTGTCCCACCAGAAATAAACTCTCTGAGAGCGGGGACATCACTGCATCTGCAGGGCTTCGCGCAGGGCCTGGAACCTCGGAGGTGCTCATTGATGTTGGCCAAAGGAAGCACGATCCCTGCATCTCCCATCAGACTGGGAATTGCAAATCCACAGGATTCCTGCTGAAAGGAGACTGGGAGCCCATCCAACCCACCTCCCAGTCATCACATTCCATTCGCTTATCAGGCAAGCGTTTGATGAGCACCTACTCTGTGCTCAGCATTAGACGCGAAGTTCAGAACAGAAAGATGAATCACACACGGCCCTTGCCTTCCTAACAGAGGAGACTGAAGTGTACACACATGGTGTGGGAAGTGGTAGCTGAGAGCCTGGCACATTCTAGATATGGGATCAATATCTGTTGAATGAACAGAATGAAAGAATGTTGAGTACATAGAAAATATAATGGAACATGAGAAGAGGACATATTTGAGCTGCATCTGGAAGAATGAGGATAAGTTTCCCAAGTAATGAGGAGAAGGGGTGGAAGGGCATGGCAGGAAGAGGGAGCAGCATGTGCAATGGCCCAGAGGTAGGGAAGGATGTGGTATGATCCATGGAAAGCTCTTTGTAGGTGACAGGCCAGGTGCGGCGTCGGGGGAAGGAGGAAGATATGGCAGGATACAGACAGGCCAAACTCAACTGCTAAGATGAGCATTGCCCGCTGAGGAACGTGACTCTAGTCTGCTTGTATGCCTGCAAGGATGGTTAGTGAGAGGCCCCAGATATGACCCCCTGTGCCCTCCCTCTCCTGGTCTGTCATAGCCACACAGGTCCCACTTCAGGATGGAAGGACTTGTTCCCTCAGCCACTGAGAGTGTTGGTGGAAGATGGCACTCAGCTGGCAGTTCTTTCTGGAAACTTCCCTCTGCTGAAGAGGCCTTGCCTTGCCTGAGGGCATGCCCCCTTCCCGGGCCCATCTGCATCCAGCGACTGGTCAATGGTGGGGAAGGAAGGCCCATTGTCCTACCTCAGGACAACTCTAAAGGGCTATCTGAGATCTAGAATGCTCTGGGGCTCAGCAATGGCTTCGTCAGGACTGTAATATGGCTCAGCTCCTCCCTTTGCCCATTCCTGCTTCCTTCCCAAGAATGTCCCCTCACAAACATCCCACATCCTCATCTCTGTTCCAGAACCTGCTTCCCGGGAGATCTGACCTGTAACATGGTCCTCGTATGGCCCCCTTCCCCACCCAGCCCCAAAAAGAACCCTGCACCACTGAGAAGAGATGGTGACATTGTCCAGAGGCCTTGGGAGTGTAGGACACATTATGGAACAGACGATCATAGCCTGATTCAGGGGCTCACGGTGTGTAGAGCCAAGCACGTGCTTCTTTCCAGAATGCGTCCCTCCATGTGAGTTGATATAAGTGTTAATCAATCACGTCTACTGGCCACTCACCACGGGCCAAGCTCTCTTCATTCATTTAATCTGAACTCCAGCCCTAGGAGCAGGAATTATCATCATCCCCTTTTATAGATGAGGAAACTGAGGCACAGAGAGGTTCCACAACCTGCCCACAATCCCAGAGCTGGGGTGTGGTGGAGCTGGTGGGACTCGAGCTGTCTGACTCCACAGCCCACACTCTCGAGCTCACCTACTTCTGGAGACTCTGTTGTTTGGGCTGAGAGAAGAAGGACTCCCCAGTACCCAAGGGAATGGGAAAGAGAAGGTCAGTGGAGGGATGGCATGGTGTCGGACCCCCATTACCCCCTTGGATGGATCGAGGCCCCAGTCGGGAGGGGACAGGACCTCTCACTACAGGGGCTGTTCTCCTGAGGATGTGGATAAAATGTGGGGCACAAGAGCATTAATTTGGGGGTCAGATGACAAGATAAGGTGAAGAACTGAGAAGAGAGCAGCCTTGGGATGCTAGGAAACAGCATCCTTGGGGCAGGCTCATCTTCATGGCTCCCTAAACCCTGAACCCAAGAGGAAGCCATCAAACATCACGGTAGCACACTTCTCCTCTTTGAGTTAAATCTTCTTAGCCATCTCCTTCCTTCTCTCTCAGGCTCCAGTATCTGCCTCCTATCAAAATAATAAATAAATACATTTTCATCGTGAATAATTGAAAGAGTAGCAATTAAGCCATAGGAGACCAGAGTTCTAACCCTGGTTCTTTCTCCATCTCCCTCCAAGACCTTGAGAACCTCCCTCCATTCTCTAAACTACAGAGACACCAGCACTAAAACAAGTGAGCTGTCCTGGATCATCTGTCAAGATTCCTCCAGCTGGGATACCTTGTAAATTAAGATTCATTCATACTAAGGTGTAAATGACTACTAACAGCTGAAGAACTCTACCTCTGGTAGGAGAACTGTAATGTAACAAAGATCAACATCTAGAGTTAAAGCTGCAGTAGCGAAAGGACACCTTTATAGCAGTATTTTAGCTACAAAAATCATGGGTCATCAGGCTCCTTTAAGTGATGGAAAAAAGCTAACATTTATTGGGCAATTTCTGCATATTGTCCTCAGAACATCCTAACTCTTACAACATCATAAGATGGTGACCATGTCATTTTCAGATAGGGAAACCAAGGCTCAGGGTGTTAAGGAACCTGGTCAAGGCCACCCAATGATCAAGTGGCAGAGACTTGAGTTGGCTCCATCACAGCTCCCTGTATCCTGCCTTCCACCAGCCCACCCACCCTACGGGAAAGGAGTTGAATGGAGACCTCCTGCCATCTCCAATCTCCAGCCTAGAAAGGTCTCTTGTCTAGTTTGCATTGATTTTCCTGTGTTTGTTTGTTCTTGATGCATTTGCAGAATCTGAGATCCCAGCAGCAAACGGGGCAGGCAAAAGGAGAGGGCAGGGAATGAGAAGGCAGACCCCTTTCAGCAGCTCCTGGTATTGAAAATATTTCCTGCTCTTGTCTGTTGCCTCCTTACTTCCTCCACGGTAATGTTCCAGCCACATCTCCAGCCCATCCATTTTCAGGCTCCTGGTCGGTGATGGGTCATGAAGGTGACCACAGAAATTGGTAGATTCTGAGATATTAATTTCCAGCCCTCCTTCCTAAGTTCAATAGTGGCTTAAGTAATCTTCCAGCCTCTAGTCCTTCAGGCACTCCTAATACAGCCCGTAAAATGCTGCAATGTGAAATGCCCTCAGGCACAACCTGAAAATCTTCAGCGGCCCCTTATTGCCCTCAGAAGAAATTCCCCAGGGTGTGCATGGCTCCACCACAAGCTGCTTTTCAAATCTTAGATCCCACTGCCTCATTTACCGTACTACCCAGGGGTATAGGTCTATCCCGTTTACTGGAATTGCTCAGTGGTTTCCTGCTCCTTGTTCCCAATTCCCAAACAAGCCTAAGCTGCAGGTCCTGAGCCCACCACAGAATCATCTCTCATGGACGGCGTTGAGGACCATGAGCATCTTATTTTGTGCTGCTGACTTTATTCTTGTCCAACCTACTCTGCATCTCTCCTCTCCCCACCTCCATGCCTGATCCTGACCACACTAAAGACAGTGAGTGCCACAAAGGCAATGGCCTTGTTTTGTTCTGTGTCCTGTCCCTAGCGAAGAACCTGGAACACAGTTGTTCTCAGTAAATGCTTGAGAACAAAGGAAGCCAATTAATAATAATAGCCCCTTACATCAGAACAGCAGTCTCTACGAATGACCCACTCCTCGGTGGAGCCCTGTAAGGACCCCAGGAGGAGAGGTTACCCCCGGTGGTAATGTTAGGATGAGAGCTTTGCCCTCCCATCCAAGTGCAATGGCTGGAGGTTTTTATTTTACAGAATTGCTTTTGTTCCTTCCGGTGATCCCAGCCTCCATCTCAGACCACTCCCAGTCACAAGCCCTGGGAAGACCTGAAGGCTCCTCAGAGATGCCGCTGCAAACCCCAGAGGGCTCCCTGATGCCACCTGCAGACTCACCTGAGAGGGCCTGGCCAGCTGTGCCTTCTGGGTTCTGCCTGACAGGTGCCAACTGCCACTGCAGAGGGTATGAGAGGGAGACCAAAGTGAGGCGGCGGGGGCTGCAGCAGCTGATGCCCGCCTCGCATTCTTGGCATCTGCCAGGCTGACTGCACTTCCGGATTTTGCACCTGCAGATGCTGAGGATATTTCTTGGCCTATGGGAATAACAGGATCAGATTCACTAGTTTTCAGCTTCCAATCCCATTTCCACTGCTGCCTCGGCCCCAGGGTCATCACCCAGGCACCCATCAGGCCACCCCTTTGAAAGGTCCTTTGACACATGTCTCTTCTTCAAATCTGCTTCATTCCCGGCAGTGAGCAAAGAAGCCGACGCTCATCAAGAAAGGTCAAATGCCCGCACTGTGTTTGTTCACGAGGGTGATATTTCACCAAAGACCAGATGCTTCCTAAATGATAAATAAGAGCAGCAGTTCCCGGCAGGTCTCAGGGGTGCAGAGGTCTCCACTCCGTATGCAGTGCAGGCTCCAGCATGGACGGGGAAGGAAGGAAGGGCAGAGATTAACTCAGGGGGATGCACAAGTTACGATACAGTATCCATCCAAGGGTTATGATACAGTATCCGTCCAAGGAATGGATACTGCACCCAGCTCATAGTGTGTCCTCCAGGAATGCTTATTGAGTAGATACACAATAACTTTAATAGCCATCAATTATTGAACAACTGCTGTATGCCAGGAACTCTGCAAAATTCTTAAATATATCTTCTAATTTAATCTCCATCACAACTCTATGTGAAAGTAGGCGCAGAAAAGTGGAGCTGCTTGTCCAAGTTCACTCGCTAATATGTGATGCCTCTCAGGTGAGTCTGGCTGAAGAGCCTGAGTTCTCAACCATCATGGTACACGTGCATGGGGCCTGCTAGATCTGGGTGTGGGTCTGAGTTCTGCCTTGAGCCCGCTAAGTATAGGGTAAGAACTCAGAAATGACCTTGCAGGCCAAGGACACCAGCTGCCTATCAAGCATGGAAGAAACATTGCATTCCTGGAGCCCAACAGACTTGGGTTTCAATGTCATTCCTCCCACTTTCTAGCCTCATGATCCCCCCAGGAGTCCCTAAGATTCTGATCCTTATTTTCCTCCTCTGTTAAATGGGCTTAATAACAACCATACTGTAGGGTTATCACAAGCATAAAGTAGGGTGATATATATAAAGGATGAGTAGATAACAGGTGTTTAATAAATGTTAGCAGCTATTAAATCATGTATATGAGTAGGAATAACCAGGGCATGTATGAAATGAACAATGGCTGGATAAGTTGAGGCAAGAGCCTGGTTCTCAAGATTAAGAAGAATCTCAAGTTGTTTGTGAGGTCAAGGGTCACCTCTTAACATCCTCCTGCTTGCCACAGGCAGGGTGACATATAAGGAAGGAAAGCATCTATCCCAGAGCACTTGGGGGTCCAAAAACCAGTTTACAGACTCAATTTCTCTGCTCATTTCCTCACCTTTACACCAGGAGAGCACCAACCCACCCACCCAGAAAGTGGCTGGTTGTGCCCAACTCTGGTTAGGGGGCCAAGGTGCCCCCCAGGGTCTGGGACTGAGTGGAGGAGGGGCAGGAGAAAGCCTCTCCCCCCTCTAGGTGGCACTGGGCCCTGGCTCCAAAGCAGAGCTGCTGCTGCCCTGGGGACTCACAAGGCCCAGATCCAGCCCCTCCCTCTCCAGCTGTCATCTCTTCATCAACATTCAAAACCAGTTGCTGACAGCGGGGCACAGAAGCCATGGAACCCTGCCACTCTTCTTTCTTCTTCCTTTCCCCTTCCACTCAGACACCTACCCACACACACATGCGCACAGACACACACACAGGTACACACACACACAGTCACGCACAAATCTCTTTCCTCTTCGTTCCTTCAAAAAGCTGAAGCCATGGAGACACCAGGTGGGGCAACATGGTAGCATCATCTGCACCCCAGGTGTACCCACATCTCAACTCTACTCTAGTCGGGATGTGAAGGCACAAAGGAAGAAGAGAGCCGTTTACACTAAGGAATCAAGAAGGGTGTCACAGAGAAGGCGGCATCGAGACTGTGATGTCCAGATAATGCAGAAAAGCCGGAGTGCCCTGGAGTGTGGTTTGGGTGAAGGAGGGGCAGGAGAAGAAGCGGGAAAATTAGGCTAGGACCAGTCTTAGAAAGCCTTGAATACTGTGGCAAGGTCTAAATAGTATCCTCAAGCATGATGTTTCTTAGAGTGGTGTCTCAAATCCCCGGCGAGACCTTTTGAAAACACACATACCTCCCTCTCCCCCTCTCTCCCCACTCCACATCCCTTCCAACATCTGACACCTGGAGTGGAAGCTGGAACTGTGTATTTTGATAACATGCACCATGCAATTCTGGAATATGCCTTTTTTCCCTCTACCCTTGCAAAGCCCTCTCTCAGACAATAGGGAGCCAGAGAATGTGTTGGAGGGAGGAGGTGGCATGATCCAACCTGTATCTTGGGAAGTCACCTTTGGTCTCTGCAGCAAAGGATGAACCAAGGAAAGTCCCACACATATACCACAGTCTGCACACCCACTACTAGCCTCTGTGCAAATTAGCAAAAGTTGCCCTACCTCCGGCAACTTGTTTTAAAGTTGGTATACTAACCCAAACAGCCGTGAGCAGTCCAGCTTTGGCACAGCGGGGAGCTGGGCAGATGCCCCTTTCTGGCTATATCAGGTGCCCCAGACACAGCCCTCGTGTAAAGAAGGGGATGTGGAGGAAGGCAAGGGAGAGGAAGGACCAGGGCGGAGAAAGCTCTTGCTCTGACTTTCATCAGCCCCATTAGCTAACGCGCATCAGCACAGACACTCCGTATCTCCAGCTTTTTTGTAAATTGAGGTCCCATTAGGAACCAGGTGTTGCTGCTGCTGCGCGGATGTGCCCACTTGGCTTGGCCTGTCTCTGGCCCAGGGGAGGTTTCAGAGGTCAGTGAGCAAACACACTCACACCTCGTGCACCCTGCCCCCGCCCAGCACAGACGCACGTGAGGTTGGCAGAGCACACTCTCTGAGACCCCATCCCCATCCTTCAGATGAGGCGCTGACGTTGGGTTCAGAGAGAGGGAAGGTGGGCAACAGGTCTCCAAGAGAACAAGTAGGTCCTCTCAGGAGTCATCCCAAGTGTGGTCAGGACAGGGACAGCCATGAACGTGTATATTCTCCGGTGAGTATGTTGTGTGGGGGCTCCCCTGGGTGTATGCACAATCCTGTGTGCCAACTAAGAGGCCTGGATTCTTTGGACCATGCACACCCTTCCATATAAGTTAGTCTATATTTCTAGTACGAGTAATGATTCCTCAGATGTGCCACCCTTGTGCAGTACATAACCTGAACATCTGTACACAGTGGACCACATCTGATGATCCAGTGAAAAGTCCTGTGTATCTGGCTCTCTCCCCTACGGGAATGTTTGGAGAATCAAGTAAGATAAGAGATGGAAAAGCACTTTGATCCTAGATTTTATTATTATTGTTGTTTTACCGCCCTGAAAGAATGTCTCCTGGGTCTTTGAATTACCTAGACCATTTCTTTTTGTTTTGACTTTGGATCCCCAAGAGAGAATCACATTTTCAACAAGTTTTAGCTGCTGTAGATTCATGAAATGATGGAATGATGGTCCTGCGAAGCACCCTGGGGATTGTCTATTCCCACTTTCATGCAGATGGGGAAACTAAGGGCAGAGGTGCAGCACATAGCCCAAGGACACGTAGCGGGTTAGCATAAGCCTTTCAACTTGACCCGTTTGCATGCTGCTGTCCAGTGGCTCTGAGATGGGACTATCGCTGGGGGTCACAGAAGGTGGGGACCTAGGCATGCTCTCATCTCCCAGGCTCTCTCTGAGGCAGCATTAGGAAGCTGAGCAAGACTGTGGGCCCCTCTCTCCGTCTGCAGCTGAGTCCACAGGCTCAAGTTGGCTCAGAGCTAGCTGGAAAGGAAGTAAACAGGCACAGGGATACGGCGCCCGCACACACCACCTTGGCTGCTTTCCGTGTTCAAAAGACAGTGAACACTTCACACGAAACTCTTGACAGAAATACACTATTTTGTGCAGAGTTCCTGACAGGCTGGCAGGAGAGCCTCAAGAGGAACAAAAGGAGATTTACTGGAAAGAAAAGAGAAGGCAGCTGGGATTGTATGAGGAGTGGAAGTGAAAGGAAGGAAAAGGTTCTCGTGAAAAGATGCGCAGGCCAACCGGCAAGGAAAACACAGATGCTTCCCATCCATCTTGCTCAACAAACTACACCTCCAAGATGTCTTTCTAAACAGAGTGATTTAATCTCCCCACTTCAAAGGCTCCTTGTTCCCGCCGCCCGCTGAAAAGGACAGTATGGTTATAGCTCTATTACAACGGAGGCTGCCTTTTGGTGACCAACTTAAAGATCAGAAACATCATTATTAGACGCGCTGCTTCCTATGCGTCTGTGTCTGCCCCATCCCCAAAGCAAATGGTGCAGCTCTCCCCGTGCAGGGACCACGTTGTTTTGGGTACCTCCCAGCATCTAACCCAGGGCTCAGAGCACTCTAGGCATTTAATATATTTTTGAAGGGACTCTATTTAAAGACAAAATATTAGGACAGCAGATCCGAGAAGTCCGAATGTTCTCTGGAGCACAAAAGATGGACTATTTGAAATATGAATTTGACAACCTGGGACACGTGAGCAAGGCATCGTGTTATTTGACGGCTGAGAAATAATAGCAACCAAAACGATAACAAAAATAGCATATACCTGCTTGCCCGATAGATCCTAAGACTGCCTTCTCTAATTTCCAACTTCTCCAATATTTATTTAATAATTCAACAAATATTTATTGAACATCTGCTGTGGGCCAAATATTGGGCTAGACCTTTGGGGAGGGAGATGTAAAAACAAAGAAGATGTGGCCACCGCCCTCCCTCAAAGGGATCAGGTGGTAAGGCGGAGTCCAGGGGCCGGGTGCAGGAACAAAGATACACTGTGCACCACTGATGTCATCAAGGTATGAGCAATGTGCTGTTGGAGCAAAGAAGAGATTCTTTTATTCTGCAAAGGGAGATACGCGGTCGGCTTCACAGAGGAGGTGACTTTTGACTTGGGCCTTGGAAGATGGGTAGAGGGTTGAGAAGTGAGTAAAGTAGCTGGAAGGTCCCTCTAGACAGGAGATCTTGAAGAGAGGGGACGTTTGAGCAGTGGAGGGAAGTTCAATGGGGCTTGGTGTCAGCTGAGCAGTAATGAGGCATGAGGCTGTGAGTGCCTGGCTCGAGAGCTGGGGCTTTGACCTTAGGCGATAGGGGTGAGGGGTGGTTGAGAGCAGAACAGGATGCTGGTGGGGGTATATGGAAAGGAGTTCAGTGGAGAAGAGGTTTAGAAGGCTGCTGCCATAAAAAAGGGACTGGGAGGTAAGCTAAATCTAGGGGATGTTTGTGAGGGTAAATGACAAGACTTACTGACCATTTGGATGGAAAAAGGAAGAGAAAAAAAATACGGTCGACAAGACAAGGTTTCAAGCTCACATAACCGAGAAGCTACTGGTGCTATTAGCCAAACTTGGAAATAAGACTGAGAATCCAATTTAGAGGAAAAAACAGCAAGGGCAGGTCTGCCCCCTTCTCTTGATTAGAACCACTACTGCCTAACACTAAGGGGGTATTCTATTATGAATTACTGTTACCTGCCCACTAGAGACATACACTCTCTTGGGGACAAAGACAAAAACAGAGATAATGTCGTACAAGATGGACTGTGGTACCTTTCACAATAGAGACCTCCAGAAGGCAGAAGAAAGAGAATCCTTGTTGGAGAAATCAGAAGAGACTTCCTGGAGGAGGCAGCATCGGATTTCAGCCTTGAAGGATGGATTAAATTCCACCCACAGAAACATGAGTGAGAAGCACAAGCCAAGACCATGAGGAACAGCAGGTTAAGGCAGGTTGGCAGTAATGTAAGGAGAATGGAGAGGAGCTGTGAGAGAGAAAGCAGAGGATATTGGAAATGCTAGCGGGAATCGGTGCTGAATTACGAATGTGGTGGAAAGCCATTGAAGGTTTCTGAGCAGAGGATGGACTCTGGACTTCAGAAAGTCATGGCTGACAGTGGCAGAGGTCCTGATCGCACAGCAGAGGGAGGGTGAAATGAGAAAAAGAAAATGACTTCCTAAGCTGCCCGTCCAATCTCTCATGGGTCATCAGTTCCCGGGCTCATGATAGCCCTCTTCTGGGACTAGCTCAAGAAAAGCTCTCAGAGCTAATAATCTTATGTCGGGTCTTGTGTAAAACCAGGTTGGATTAATTATTTATGCAAACTTAGGCAAATGAAAGCTCGCTCTGGCTTGGCAAGGTTCCCCTCAGCAAAATTAGCTTACGCAGCTCTGGCTGCCTCCTGGGGAGAGGCACACGCCTGTCAGCGGCTCAGACCCACCAGTGGGGACACACACATGGAGGGGCTTTGAACCTCTGACTTCAGGTCTGTGCCCAGAATCTCAGCTGCTTCCCGACGCCATCTGGGCTGGGGGTGGGAGAGCAGGCCCGGAGTGAGCAGGGAGCTCGACCCCCAGGCCTCCCGCGGATCCCCTTGCAGCCGGGTGTGCACAGAAAACTGTATCAGCAATAACAACCTCGCAGATTCAATTCCATCCCATTTAATTAAATGGCTTCAGCGCTCACAAATTGCAGCGATGGATGCGAGCTCACGCCAGACACACAACTGCAGACCCGCGACACAATGCACTTCGGAAGGTGAGGCGAAGACCAGTTACGGCCATGGGGAGACCCCAGCATCAGGCAAAGCAGACGAACCACAGGAGCATGCTCCAGCCCTGCAGCCTCCCGAAATGGATAGACTTCCTTCAACCGCTCCTTTGTCAGATGCTTATGGAGGACCTACTATGTGTCAGGCCCCGTGTGGGCATTGGAACTACAGAGGTGAAAGAGATGGCCTTAATGTCCAGGGACCCAGAGTCTCTTGGGAGCTCAGAGGAACAAATGGATGATGACATGCTAGTGTCCTTGGTGTTTCCATAGGAGAGCCCAGATAGGGGTGCTGGGGCAGGACTGGAGGGGAAAGGGGGTGACAGCATTTGGACATTACCCTGAGTGGACGAGAGTCCCTGGGTTGCGGGGGGAGGTTAAGCAAGACACCACGAAAGTGCTGGGAATACTGCAGGAAACAAGACATTCACCCCCCCTCCCCCCTCCCCTCAAGCACTTCTGCCCCGCCCCCCAGGCAGACATCAAGCCTGTGTATTCTAGGACATGCAACCAGACAGACCAGTATGAGGTCAACGTGGAGGAAAAAGCGTTAATGCAGCATTAGAGGGCCAGTGACCTTGGCCATATAATTGCCTGGGGCATTTTCCCCACCTGAGAAATGGGCACAGTGCAAATGTGCTGTCTGCCCATTGGATTTCTTACCAGACTCAAATGTAAAGGGTCAGCCACCCAGTAGGTGCTCAATATGTGCCTTGAATGAATGAAACATGGTGGAAGTTCCTGGTCAAGTGAAAAGCAGTCTACAATAGAAGAGGCAAGTATTGTGCTCTGTTGCTCAGTCTCCTCCTTGGTCAAGTGTTTTTGCTTTACAGTTTACAAAAGGGAACAGGGACTGGGAATAGCATTAACCAAGCATTCATTCACGCATTGACCCATTCATTCATTCACTCGTTCGGCAGATATCTATGAGCCAGATGCTGTCTTTGGACCCTGCAGTTACAATGGTAAACAAAACAGACATGGCCCCTGCCCCCCCGATCTTCACGGTCCATGGAGAAGTGGACACTAACAAAATTGTCCCACAGGTGAATAGAAAAATCACCCACTGTGGTAAGTGCACCCTGAAGGAGAAATTCGAGAAAATGTAGGAAATGGAAGAAAACAGCTATGAGACACCTCCTACCCCTGCCTTGGATGCATTTCCCAGCTCTGGACTGGTCTGGCTCCTTCTAGACTCCTAGACCTCAGATTACACATTGTCTTCCGGCACTCTCTGATATCACCCTGTTTGGTTTTCCACAAAGCACTCATCATTACCTGGTATTTCCTTTTTTTTTTTTTTTAACATATTCCTTCATTAGTTCATTGCCTGTTTCTCCCTGGTAGAATGAAGCTGTGTGAGAGCCAGGTCCTCTCCATGTTCCCAGTTCCTGGAACAGAGTATAACAAGAGCCAAGAAACACGAGATCAATCAGTGAAGGACACACAGCCAGGAAGATGTGGGGCTGAGATTCCAACGGGATCTTCCCCTCCAGGATGTCATCAGAGGCAAAGATCTGAGAAGACAGGGACCAGCTTTGAAGGAGAGGCCATCTCCAAAAGCAATACAAGCTCTCACGAATCTCATCTGTGAAATGGGGATCGTACTAGAACCTGATGCTAGAGTTGTTATAGAATGTGCTTAGAGTAGTTCAGGCAAAGTTGCTGGTGTTGTTGGTAACAGTAATTGAGGTCGTGCTGGTGGTGGTGGTGGTGGTGGTGACGGTGGTGACAGTGGTGGCAGAAGAATTGTGAGGACTTTAAAGCTACTCTCAAAAATGTGCATGACCGAAGGTGACTTTGAACATCATCAGAGAGATTAACTGATTCTCCTGAAGGCTCCGGGGATCCCCTTCCGTCTTAGTTAGGTTAGTTAGTGGGGACCTGTGCCTAGCTCCAGTGGGACTGCCCAATATTTTCTGTGTATCGCCCGGAAAAAGTGTGGTTTGGTGAAACAAACTCAGGTTAGACAACAGACTGGTGGGTTCAAATTCTGACTCTACCCTTAACCATTGGCTAGAATCTAAAGAGGCTTCTAAATCTCTGAGCCTTCCTTTATTCATCTAGGAATGAGAACAAGAAAATTTCTTTGTGGGTTGTTGAGAGGATACAATGACACTGTGTAACATTGTATACAAAATGGAGTGCAGAGCTTGTCACGTAGTAGCTGCTCTGTGACTCTCCCGCCCCTGCTCTCTGAGTTTGCTCAAACGGAGAGGGGTTGACAAAGTTCTACAGGACTTCCTAAACTCTTTCCACCTCCCAAATTCATCCCTAATTTTCCAAATGATTTTGAGCCACAAACCCACCCTTTCTGAATCTTGGTTTCCCAGCCTCGAACGCTAGAATAGCCAATTTTTTTCTAACTAATTATACCCTGGGAGAAAGTGCCTCATAGTGGATGTACTAAATTAAAACATTAATTAAAATAAAATGTGAGCTCAGCGACAATTCAAGGAGGAGAAAAATATATACTAAAACAGTTCACATATATATATGTATAGACACACACGTATATATGGCACACCCCAGCCTTGGTCTCAAAGCCCTCAGGATTCAAGAACGGCTTGAAGGCTGACAACCAGGGACTGGTTCCCAAATCGTGTGCCATTTGCAGGGGGCCACAAACTTCCAAAGCATATGCTCTTTGAGTCTCTCAGGGTGGGTGTTTTGAAATGTTTGCAGAATTCAGCTTTTGCCCACCTATTCAAATAAAGGCATCTGGTTGAGTGCAGATAGGTGCTGAGATGCAGAGAAATCCCTTCCTTCATTAGACAAGTACTTCCTATGTGCCGCTCCCTGTCAGTCCCTGTGCCAGGCTGTGGGGATGCAGAAGTGATGATATGGTCCCTGGCCCCAGGGGGAGCTCAGAGTCCAGTGGTCACAGTGACGCCAGTGAGAAGCAGAGGTCAAGGATGCCTGGTGGCCTTGCCCCACTCAGCTGACTCCACTGTTTCCAGAAAACCTGTTGCCCTCTCCTTCCTTGCACCTTTGATTAGGTCATCTCCTTGGTATGATCATCTTTCATCTAACAAAACCCTCCTCGTGGTTCAGAGCCCTGCTCCAAGCTGCCTGTCCTGAGAAGGTCCTGAGCCAGCCTCGACCAGCTCACTCTAGCCAACCGCTCCCTCCACCAAGCTTCTTCCCTGCCTGCCGACTGCACCATTTCCTGGACAGAACACTTGTTCCTCAGTGTTGACACGTGTATTTTTATAGGGCACATCACATAATGGGGCACCTTCAGAACCAAAAGGGACCTAAGAGATGATCTGGCCCACTGCCTTTATTTCAAACATGCAGGGCCTGAGAGCCCCAGAGAACTGACGGGCCCACAGTGACACATGAGGTGGAGCAGAGCCAGGCTTAGATCCCAGGCCACTTGACTCCCAGGCCTTGCTCTTTCTGCTCCTACTACCAAGGTGTCCCCATCCCCTCACTGGCTATCTTGTTCCTTCAGGTTCCCGGGTAACAAAAAGAGAGGTTGGTCTGGTTGGCAGGCTCTAAAGATCTGGGCGGCCAGTACCACTGTAGCTGCAGGCTGGGGCCATCCCAGGCCCATCTCAATGGGCCACGGATAACAAAATCATCTCCTGCAGGAAGCCTTCCTGATCATCCAGCCCATCCTCTAGAGCTCTGTTGTGTGGTCCAGCAGCTCCGAGAGGAGAGGGGCTGACGAATGCTTATGTTACTGGGCTCGCCAACTCTGCTGATCCCAAGAGAGTTGATTCTCCCTGAACCAATTTCCTCCACATTTGTGCTAGATGGGACTTTGAGCAAAAAACTAGATTCCACGTCTGTTCGTCGGTTCTCTGACCTACGAAGCCATAAAGGAAAGAGCAGTCAGCTGGCAGCTGGATTTGAGTCTCACTGGGTACTTCCTGCCTGGAACTTTCAACGTTGTTCAATCCTCTCCTTGTTTGCCTTTCTGCTCCTCCCATCACCAGAACGGCCAGCATCCCGGGGCAAGTGGAAGGGCGTTCTTGGGAGAGATTGGAGGGGCAAGGCCACCAATGTGACATGTGCTCCCAGTTTCCTTCCCAGAGGTCTCCTCCTCTCTTCTTGTGGCCTCTTGGAAGACAAACCTGTGATTGCTGAATAAAGGTCCACATGGAGCCAGGCTTCACTTCACATCTTGGCCTCGAATGTAGGGGGCTACTCTGGGGTCTACACTGAGGCAGCGGGGGCTCTGGAATCAGATCCCTTTGGTTAACATCTCTCTCTGGTTCTGATTTCGGCACAATTACAGTACTGGGGGAACAGGCGATGCCATTCAGCAATGACCTCTGGTGAGAACCTTCATTTGCTTTTCTCTTGCCTTTACCCCCGATGACATGAGGGTCCACATACGTTGGTCTGACCATTTCTTGTGCCCTCCTCGCGGAGCCGAAGGAACAAAGTGGTGAGGTAGTTTGAGGTTTAGCATCAAGCAGGCCTGGATTTAAGACCTTGTTCTGTCCCTTCTAGTTGTGGGATGCAGGGCAAATATCCTAACATCTCTGGGCCTCGGTTTCCTCATCTGTAAAATGGGAACAATAATAATACCTACTTCGTAAGCTTTTGTGGAGATTAAATGAGAAAATCTATGTAAAATACTGAACAGGGTGTCTGGCATATAGTAAGCACTCAACAAATATTAGGTATAATCACTGGCTATGTGTTCATCATTATTACACCATCATACTCATTAGCAGTAATAACAGCAGTATTAATAAGTCTTACTAATTCAGTGTTCATCCTGCTCTTGTCAAAGGCAGTGCTGCCTGCCGAAATTCCCCCCAAATTCTGGGTCTTCTTTCAATAGAATTCTCACATGCCCAGGCTTCCTTAGGTATGGAGCATTTCCTAGAACTCGTGTCAGATCTGAATTTGATTTAACATTGTCTAAGCACTACCATGTGCCAGACACTGTGATTGACATCTACAAAGATACGTGAGACAGCCCCTGCCCACAGTCTGCTGGGAAACAGACAAGGACACAACTCAAAGTGCCAGATTCTCATAGGGACAGTCACTCATCCTTCAGGATGGTATCACCTCCAACCCCACCTCCTCCAGGAAGACTTCCTAGATTATCCCAGCATCCTGAATTCTCTTCTATGAAGTCCCCACTGTCACATGGTTCAGCAGCCCCTCACACTTCTAGGCACTCAGCTCTGCTGATCTCAAAAGAGGGATACTCCAAGAATTCATTGCCTTTTCCTTTGTGTAAATGGGACATTTGATGGAAATTGGGTCCAGTCCTCACTTTTGAGGACTCAGATGAGACACCTCCCTTTCTGATCCTGCACGTCTCCATCTACAAAACGAGGCTTCCTCGTGAGACAGTCATGATGACTGCACAACATGACGCACAGCGTGACTGGCACAGAGTGAGACTTTCAAGTCATTTCCGTTCTTTCCTGGTCCTTCTCTCTAGGAAGGCCACTCACTGGGCTCACACCCCTGCAGAGCCTGGACCCAAGCAGGGCCGGACAAGTCGCGCGCAATTAAAATTTCATTACCTTCACCAAGCAGAGTACAGTACATTTGCTAATATAATTACACTGCAATTCTCGAAGTCAATGAACAATGTGCATTTATGAGGCACTGTCCTCAATAATTATAGCCCCTTCCCTCTTCTTCATCCGTAATATCACCCATCTCAGCCATCGAGGACTTCCTACAACTCAGAGGAACAGCTCAACTTTCTCGGGAGAAATACGAGGGTGGGGATTCAGGGGCTGCTTTTATTTTTCCTCTTTGACTATTCCAGACATCCTGATGGCAGACGGAGGAGAGGGGAGGAGAGAAGGTCAAAATACCCCTTCCTTCTCTTCCAACTTCCATTATCATGAAACTCACCTCATGTTGGTGGAAGGAAAGCTCAAGATACCTACACGTGAGTCTGTGATGCTCTCACCCTGCAAATGCCTTCTCTGCATTCTCCATGCAGGGCTGCTGGCATTCAAGAGACGAGACTTCAGACTTGGACCCATTTCGTGAAATCTGAAGCAAAGCAAGAAGCTGGCCCTGTCCGGAGTGGCCTCCCTCACACAGCTGTAAGTTACTAAAATCCCAGCACGACACCCGCATTGGGCCCAAGCAAGACCTTTGTTCACGTGATCATAGCTGTGAGGTTCAAAGCACTTCAGATTTTTCCAGCATTTCTCCTGCATTATCTCTTCTGATTCCCATGCTAGCTCAGTGGGGTGACTGTTCTTCCTGTTTCTCAAGGAAGGAAGAGGCATTTGAAGAAATGAACTGACTGTCTCAAGAATACCCCACTAGCAAGGGGTAGGGCTGGATTTCAAACCAAGTCTCCTGGGCATCCTGTCCCCTCTGTGGTGGGAAAGAGGAAAAGCTGAAGCTTCTCCAGTTCTGAGTCTCTCCAGTGGGGGCTTCTGTTTCCAGCTCTGACATCCCCTAACTGGGGAACCACCTGCAAGTCACTTAACTATCTCCCCTCTGCTTCTCACTAAACAGTCCTTCAGAGCCCCCAGATCGTAAGTACAGGTTTCCTGCTGGGATTGTTGGTTTATTTCCTGGCTTCCCCATTAGACCACAAGATTCATGATCACACTGATTTTGTTCACCAATATAGCCTCAGTACCTAGCAGAGTGCTGGACCCATAGGGATGTTGAATGAGAATTTATCAAACAATTGAATGAATGAATGAATGAATGACCAAATAAATGGCCCCTTAGCTGTGTGACATCAGGAAACACTTTCGGATCCTCCATTTCTCCCTTGCAAAATGGCAACTATCATGTCTACCTTGCAAGGCTGTTGGGGGAATTAGAGATAAGGTATATAAAGCACTCAGCTTGGTGCCTGACACACAGTAGGTACTTAGTACATGGTGGCTGTTATTACTATCAGTTAGTGAATACTCCAAGGCAAAGTCTCCTCCCACACACACCACGCCACCTCTGCCTTCAGGAAAACGAGGGCTTCAGAAGCAGCCTTGATGGAACCTGCGCTGTGTCACTGACGTTTTCATACAGACGAGAAAAGTCCATTAGTGCCATCCCCTGCCTGCTGGTTGCTGAGCTGCTAAATTGCTCCTCAGTGTGCTGTGTTCACCAGTACCAATGTGATCACCCATTGGGCCTAAACCCCACCATGGGTCCCCAGCACGTGCAGCAGGCTGTGCAGCAAGAACTCACCTGCACCACGCGGCTTCGGTTGTCAAAGAAGGATGCCAAAGTGTTCTTAAAAGTTGAGTGATGTGATGGGAGCTCTGTCCTGGGTTACTGGGAGCCGAGCAAACGCTCCCAGCTTGCTGACTGCCTTTAGGTAAGCCACTCCCACTTTCGGGGCTCAGTTTGCCCATCTGTAAACCACAGATGGTGATACCCATGTCATATGATTGGTGTTTAATAACGTTAGTCACAGTGACCAGTAATGGAAGATTTATTATGTCACAAACAGTGCTGAGGCCTGATCGCCACGTCTCCCCAGCAATTCTTTTCAAATCAGATTAATATCACTTCTTTTATTCAGATGAGAAATAGAGATTCAGAGAGGTTAAGGAACATGCCTGAGGTAACCCATCACGTAAATGACAGAACAAGGATTCAAACCCAGGTTCATAACCACCAGGCTACTCCCGCATCCTGATCAAGACAGGGTGAAATGAGGTTAGCCCCCAGAGGACAGGTGGCCCTGATGTTCTATGACCTTGGTTCCAACTCTGCTGCTAAAGTGGACCGATCACATGTCGGGCCTTGGTTCCCTGTCTGTGAAATTGGGGTGTTGAACCAGGTGGTGCCCAAAGCCTGTTTCCATCTGAACATCTGAGACTGGGATGTTAAAGGTGTGGGTCCATCGTTGGATGGAGATGACCCATCTGACTTCCTTAAGCCTCACTTGAAGGCGGTATGAGGCAGCACACTGGGTACAAGAGCTCCAGACAGGCTGGGTAAGAGTCCCAGCCTTGCTGCCTTCCTGGGGGAGAAATCCCTTGTGTCTCAATTTTCCCATCTGTGAGGTGGAGATCATATACCCAACCTCACAGAGCACTTGTGAGGATCAAAGCCAAAGTCCTTGCCCTGAGCTACCAAGTCCTTTGACCCACCTCTCCCATCTCATCTCCTCTGAGGCTTACTCTCACCAGCTCTGTTCTGGCCACATGCTCCTGCCTCAGGGCCTTTGCACTTACTCCCCCCTCTTCCTGAGCAACCTTCTTCCAGAGGGCAATTTACTCACTCTCTCATCTCCGCCAAGCCTTTGCTCACATGTCACCTTCTCTTTGGGCCTGACCTGACCACTCCATATAAAATTGCAAAACTTTCCCCACCCACCCACAGCCTGCCAAGCCCTCCCTAACCCCTGACCAGGTGCATTTTTCTCTGCAAGCCTTCTCACCATCTGACAGACTATACGCTGTCTGTCTCTTCCCACTGAAACATTGGCTTCATGAGAACAGCCACCTTTCACTCTCTGCTGTACTCCCAACACCTAGAACAGTTCTCGACACATATTAGGTGCTCACAAAAGACTTGTTGAATAAACAAATGAACGGGCTGCCCTATTCAAGGAATAAATATTCTTTCCTTTTCTCCTCCTCCTTCGTAAGTCTTGCCATTAACTGAACACTTACTATGAGCCAGGCCCTGTGCTAAACATCCTGCTGGCGGCATCTACGTGCAATGTTATTCCCAATACCTGGAGCCTCAAATGACTTGATGCCCCAGTCATCAGAGATGCCCTCTTTCTGCTTGTCATTTTTCGCATCCCTGGTTCTCCCAAAAGCAGTCTCTCCAACGTGTTCACGGAACCAGTGAATCTTTTAATTAAAACAGTCTGCTATGATGAATCTGTTATTACAGAGCCTTACCTATGTAAAACATTAATAATACAAATTTCATTTGTTTATGTCAGTGCCAAGCATTAATTTTTAATAGCAAAATGTATGAGTTATGAAAGGCATTAATGCAAACCAAATCACTAGCTGAGGATGAAAAGGAAATCTATTTTTTAGGGTAAGCAGTGGCAATGAAATATTATTGTGGCTTCTAAGCAAGAGAAATAAAAAAAATATTTCTTCACCCTTCAGAGGAAAATTAAAAAAAAAAAATACCCAGGTAAAGAAAGAACTTTATCATCGCCTTAACATCGGTTCTAAATGGAAGCAGAGAGCTGTCCTTTTTATCCTGGTGGATCTCTGGTGGCAATTTCAAAGCGAGAAGTTTATGCAAAATTATCCTGATTACTCACCTTGGTCACATTAATACTTCTAGGATAAAATATTAATAATAATTTGTTACATTTGTATAGCACGTTAGAGTTTACAAAGCATTTTTTTCCCTTATCTCAACTGATCCTTGCAACTCTATAAGGAAGGAGAATGTGCCCGTTTTACAGATGAGCTCACTGAGGCACAAAAAGGTTCGGTGACAGAGCTGGGACTGCATAACCGCTGAGTGAACAAATGAAGTGAGAAAGAAAAGGCAAGGAAGAGGAAGGAAGGGAAGAAAACTGGCAGAAAGGCTAGAAGGAGGATATAAGGCAGGGAGAGGGAAAGAAAGGAACAGTGGAGACGGGAAAGGCAATGTTCAGGTGATTCTCCATCTGCCACTCGGTGCCTTCTCCAGACCCATTCTCAGCCCTCCTCGGCCCTCCTCTGGGGCCCAAGAAGCTCATACCTGAGGACTTCACCCACCTTCCTCCTTCCTGCATTCAGCCAATGGGTGGCCACCCAGGAGATCAGCAGGTGGGAGGAGAGAGGAGCAGGTGCATTGCTCCTGCCTGCCCTGCCTTCTCTGCATCAGAACCACCTCCCTAGCAATGACTACACCTGGCCACAATTCCAGCTCCTGCCAGGGTCCCCCAAGAACTTTCTGTCTTCCTCTTGTCCCTTCATCCCTGGAGATGCTAACAGCTTCCCACTGATGCTGGACCCTGGGTGCCTCAGCCTCTTGTGTTTACTCCTTCATCCTTGCTCACATCTTTGTAAGTGGTCCCTCCAGCAAATGCTCTTCGACAGAACCATCCAGAATTCATCATGGGTGGGTCCCCATTCCTGCTTGGAACCTGCCCTATACATCAGTTCTCTCCCGTACTATTATAGATGGAATTGGATCACCGATATGGAAGCTGATCAAAAACAGAGATCAGCTATCATTTCCATGGAGCTTCTCGCCTCACTAAAGAGCATCTTGGCCAGTTAACTCAGAACGAATATTTGAACCATGGCCTATGCTTTCACATCCTGTCACATTCTTATGGTTACCTGGAACGACTGGAGGCAGATGCTGCCCTTATTAAGAAGGTAATAACAATATGAACATTCAATAAGAGCCTTCAGGGCGAGGAAGATGGCAAGTATGTTGATGTTTGCACACTGCATATTAAATTCTTCAAATATTTTACAAATGTATATATGTTCCTTATTGTATGATGTTTATATGTTTACATGTCTTCCTGTTAAATAGATATGATTATCTTCATTTGTAGATAAGGAAATTAAGGCTCAGAGGCTATGGCTAGCTTCCTTTTCTAAGGTCATGAAGTTATCATTATTACCAAAATTTGCCTTTTATGGAGTGCTGACTCTTTTTTTTTTTTAAGATTTTATTTTTTTCGTTTTTCTCCCAAAAGCCCCCCGGTACATAGTTGTACATTCTTCGTTGCGAGTCCTTCTAGTTGTGGCATGTGGGATGCCGCCTCAGCGTGGTCTGATGAGCAGTGCCATGTCCACACCCAGGATTCGAACCAACGAAACACTGGGCCGCCTGCAGCGGAGCGCGCGAACTTAACCACTCGGCCACGGGGCCAGTCCTGGAGTGCTGACTGTTGAGCAACATATTGAACAATATGTATCATCACAACAGCCCTGTGAGACAGTTATGCTTGACATTCCCATTTCACAGATGAGAAAATCAAGGCCTCGATCAAGAGAGAATGCATCCATTTGAGCCCAGGTTTGCTGGCTCCAAAAAACATGCCCCTTTCTGTGACGTCACAGTAATTCCTACTAGACAAGGCCGCTGTGTTGTCCCTCTTTATCTCACACGTGGCCTCTGCCGTGAAATAATAAGCACTGATTCATTCTCAGCCACCCTCCGACACTGGAAGACGTTGGGTCTAACAGTTCCCGAGATGAGATGGAAGACCACATCCTCTCTTAAACACCTTCCCCATCCACTTGCCACATCTCCTCTCTGATGCTCATGTCTATTTTTAATCTCATTGAAGCCTGAAGTAAAAGGATAAAATCCTAAGATGATCAAAATAATTATTCCTGAGAAAGAATTAATCCTGTGGCCTTCAAACCTGATAGATTTTTTTAAATTTTCATTTTAAAAGGAATGCGCTGTCATTGTTGTAATTTCAAGTGGTACAGAAGGGAATAAAGTGAAAAGTGAACGCTTCGCCTCGTCTCCTCTGACTCCCAAACCCATTTCTTAGATGTCACCACTATATATAATTTATGTCTGACCTCCAACAGGAATTTTAATATATTTTGTACAAATGGGATTAGGTTAGGCAAACTGTTGCACAGCTTGATTTTTTTCCTCTAACAATAGGTCTTAGACATCCTTCTATACCAGTACACATACTTTATTTATTCAATCATCAAACATTTGTGGAACTCTGCACTGTGCCATGCACTATGTGAGGTGCTCAGTCTACCACTGGTGAATGAATCGGTCTTCACCACCATCATCACCTTCATATGAGCAGCTGACATGTGTTAAACCCTTTATATTGACTTTCTCTTATTGTTAGGACAACTATGACATAGGTACTGTTAGCATCTCCATTTTCAGTATAGGAAGTAGAGCTGTAGAGAAGTTAAGTAATTTACATTGTCATCCTGTTAGTTCCTGCTGGGTCCAGGATTCGAACTCAGGCAGTCCAACTCCAGATCCTAGGTTCTTAAGCAAACCCACAATGTCTTACAGTTCTTGTCCTCATTGAGTTCCCAATCTGGGAGGTAGGGTGGAGGGAATACGTAGTAAATACATTGGGTAAGTGCTATTTAAAGAAAACTAACAGGGGGCATATTTTTTAGTTCATTATATCATAATTTATTTAATCATTTCCCTGTTGATTGACATTTGGGTCATTTCCAGTATTTCATGATTACAAACATTATACAGTGAACGTTCCAGTCCACCTGGCACTGGGCAACTACATCTGTAAGATAAATTCCTAAAAGCAGAATTATAGAGGCAGAAAGCACTTGCATTTTTTATTTTGATAGATTTCCACATCGCCCTCCAAAAAGGGATGTCACTTTGAGCTGCTACATGGAATGTGTGTGAGCGCCCATTTCCACAGTCTCACCAGGACTGGCTATTAGGAATCACTTTCATCTCTAGTGAAAGATAGAATTTCATTTCTGTTGTTATTTTCATTTCTTTTCCTTTGAGCATACTTCTATCTATTTATTAACTATGGTCACTTCTTGATTTCAACTAGTTATCTTGAGAGAGAGTATGCGATTGAAAGAAAAGAACTTAACATCAGGATGCAAGAGATTCAGAATTTAGTGCCAGTCCACAGCTTACTAGCTGAATAGTCATGAGCATGCTGCAAACCTCAGCATCGGGGTCCTAGAACAGAGAAATGAGGGGGCTGTGTCTCCTCCAGGACCACCTCGGGGAGGAGCTCCTTCTGGCACAAGGCTGCCTGGGATGGGTCAGCTGGAGGGTTTACTTCCACCACACAGGGCACTTCCAAAGCCTAGAGGATTCGTTTGGGATTGAGTGCCTCAATAGCGGGAGTTGTTGAGGTCATCCGCATCCACTCTGAGCTTACAACACACAAGCTGCATCACTAACAACCAGCCGAAGTGAAGGAAATTTGCTTTCTGTGGACAGCCACACGACGAGACACGTTCTTCCGTCTTCCTTCTTTCCTCGTCCCACCTCAAGGCCAAAGCAGACCATGCATAGAAGGAGGAGGTTTGTGTGAGAGAATGGACCTCTCCTCACAAGCCCCACCCCAAAGGCTGAGGTCTCAACCCTAGACTTTGCTGGGTAGTAAAGGGAGCTTTGACTCCAACATGAGATCAGAGTTTTAAAAATGAACCTACTGGGGGCTGGCCGGTGGCATAGCAGTTAAGTTTGTGGGCTCCGCTTTGGTGGCTCAGGGTTCACCGGTTCAGATCCTGGGTGAGAATCTACACACTGCTTGTCAAGCCATGCTGTGGTAGGCGTCCCACATATAAAGTACAGGAAGATGAGCACAGATGTTAGCTCAGGGCCAGTCTTCCTCAGCAAAAAGAGGATTGGTGGCGGATGTTAGCTCAGGGCTAATCTTCCTGAAAAAGAAAAAAAGGAAAAGAAAAATAAACGGGCCTGAGTCTTAATCATCAAAGTGAGACGATTTTAATAGCAAAAGTAACTGACAGTCCTGGAATCAGCCTGAGCTGTCATTACAAGAGCCCTCGACTCTGCAGGAAAGGGGGGTGCAGCGGGCACAGCTGGTAGCAGTTATGAGGGAGAATATTTAAGCATTTCATGTTTATATCCCAAGCAGTTAAGACTCTTCATTATTAGTAAATAATGAGAGGATTGACTCAGCTGATCTTTTCTATTTCTCTAATTCTGAGATTACATGATTTATTCATTCATTCAACACACATTTGAGCAGCACTTATGTACCAAGAGCTGTGCTCAACTCTAAGGCTACAGAAAGGATAAGGCATTCTCTCTGTGTTCTAGGAGCTTTCCACCCAGGGGGAAAACGAGGCTCTACGAAGCAATGGCCTCACCATGTTAGGTACAGCTTAGAGGTGTGGGCGAGATCCAGTGGGAGGAAGAGACAAGGGGAGTTGAAGACACATTGAGAAAGGTGACTGAGTCTCATACGAGGAAAAGGACTTTGCTGGTCAAGAAGTGAGGAGAGAATATTCCAGAAAGAAAAGAGCTGTGCCCTGGCATGGAGATATGGTTGGTACTTGGGGGAACTACAAAGAAGTCAAGGTGTCTGAAGCAGAAGTGAGGGGTGAGGGAGATGACCCCACAGGGAGCAGAGCGGGGAGACAGGCCAAGGAGCTTGGACTCAGTCCCCAAGGTAGAGGGGAATCATGAGAAGTTTGGTTAGCAGAGGTGTGTCATGGTTAAAACATGTTTTAGAAAGATGACTCTGCACCCAGTCCTGAGTGTGAGTGGCAGGGGCTGGGAAGAGAATGGAGGCAGACCCATCTGTGCTTCTAATGTCTCCTGGGTGTCGGAGCGCCCCGAGGAGGCGAGGCCAGGAAAGTACCTTTGTCTATCTTTTCTCCTGTCTCCACAGCTTAAGCATCAATGCAACAATTTCCCCTCCTTCGCAGAGGCGCTATCCCAGCAGAATGGGGTCCTGTCAAGATGGCCAGCCTGAAGGAGGAGAGATGGCGGAATGAGGTGAGGAGAGAGGCACGTGGACTTCACAGCTGTAAATTCTGTCCTGGTGAATTCCTCCCAGAGCATAACCCACAGCAATGCTGAGTAGACCCCCTATACCCAACACAGGCCCTAGATTAGCCAAGCAACAGAGCTGGAATCTTTCATAAGGAATCTTCTCCAGCAGGGCGCGTGAGAAGTGAATGCCAACCTTGGAGCTCATGGCAAAACCCACGAGGGAAAGGGAAAAGCAGCACCCTTTTGTGAATACCCTCTTCCCACAAGTCAGTCTCATGGATAATAGCACAGCACCTCCATGGGGAGGGGACAGGTGATAGTGTCCTCAAGAAAGCTGTTTTACTGTTTACTAGTATACAGCAAGAGAAAGAGAAATCTGGGAACCATTGAAAGTGGTCCTGTCCTCCAGGTTTCAGCAGTTAAATAACAATTCACAAAAAGCCACAGGAGGTAGGAGTCTAGACGTGTTTCTGCGGCATCCTCATCCTGTGCCCCCAACTCTGCCCTTGGGCACGAGATCCTGGTCCTACATGCTCTGAGAACTCCATGACGCCACCTCCCTCACTTGGCACAGACCTGACCCTTGCATCCTCTCTCTCTTTTCCCTTGGTCCTTTTTAACTCCTTTCCTCAATGCTGAGCTCCACCTCCCCCCACACCCCCCAAATCATTCTTATCCACTTTATGTCCATGAATTGTCAATAGTCTTCAGCCACAACTGGTTGTCTTTCAGGATATGCTCTTTAAATCACAAGAGCAAAAGAGAAGGGGTGTGTTAGTTTCCCAAGGCCACCATAACAAATTGCCACAAACTGGGTGACTTAAACAACAGAAATTCATTCTCTCCCAGCTCTGAGGTCTAAAAGTCTGAAATCAAGATGTCGGCAGGGCCACGCTCCCTCTGAAGGTACCAGAGAAGAATCCTTCCTGTCTCTTCCCAGCTTCTGGTGGCTCCTGACAGTCGTTGGCGTTCCTTGGCTTGGAGCTGCATCACTCTGATCTCTGCCTCTGCCTTCGCATGGACTTCTTCCCTCTGTGTGTGTCTTTGGGCCCCTTCCTCAGCTTATGAGGATGCCAGTCATCGAATTTAGGGACCTCCATCCAGAATAACTTCATCTTAAATTAACTAATTATATCAGCAAAGACCTTATTTCTAAATAAGGTCACACTCTGAAGTTCTAGGTAGATATGAACTTGGGGGAACACGATTCAACCCCATATAAGGGGCAAGATCCTTTGGAGAAGCACTTTAAATGAAAATCGGACCATGTTCTCTGTGAAGATTAAGCTCTTGATAGAATTTCTCCAGTACTTCATAATACTAAAAAGACTCTTTCTCCTACCTGACCGTGAGTGACCTCACCACACGTTATTTTCTGTTAACTTCACACAAGAAGTGCAAACTCAGGAAATGCATGGGCAGTGGGAAAGAGGACCTCTACTGCTATATACGGTTGAGGAAACAGGCCCAGAGAGAAGGCAACGGGGCTTCTCCAAGAGGCTCAGAAGCCTGGTCTCCTGACTCCGGATTGGGGCTCTTTCCACCTCACCACACTGTCACAGGAAAACAGGTGTGTGTGTCTTCACATGGCTAAACATCGGGCCCCAAGAGGACAGAGTCAACGATCCAAAGAATACAAGGCAGGCAGAGTTTTGTTTCTCGGTGCCGCAGATGCTCAAGCCTGGGGCTGGCCTTCCAAGGGGCAAAGATGTGTGCTGGCCCTGCCCAGGAGACACTACACAAGTCTTGCTCAGCTTCCAGACTGTTCTACCACCTCTCACGGAGGCTGGCAGTAAGTTGCCCCCTTGCTCTTGAGCTGGAAAGGGGAAGGTGGTCTCATACGGCATTTGTAAAACCTTTTCTGGTCAAGACGCACTGGTTCTGATCCTTGCCTCTGGCCATCGGTGAAAGGAAAGACATCAGTTGGTTTCCAAGTCCTGAAAACATCAAAACCGCTTTTTTTTTTTTTAACCAGCTCACCTGAGCCTAGATCTATTGCAGGTCAACAGAGATAATGACCGCTCCAGGGTTCAACCCAGCTCCCACCAGGTGAGAGTCCATATAGTCCCAAAAAGATGAGAGAGAGAGAAATAGAAATAGATGGACTTGAATGGAAAAGTGCCAAGTTTGCTCCCACCTGCCATAACCCCAAGATGGATGCACACGGATTGGCAGGAGTGGTGAGTAAGGATGGAGAGCGGGTTAGGAGAGGCACAGAATGGCTTCCTGGCACCTGGAATGTGCAGTTCAGGATGGGCTAGCTGGCTAGCCTGAGACTGAATTCTAAACCTACAATCACCCTCTGTGAAATCTCCAGCAGTACCACTCTTATTGGCCTCAGTTTCCTTACCTGCAGCTGGGGCGCTGCCCAGGTGGCTGTGAGGGTTGAATGAGATGATGTAGTTTTAGAACGTATCTCCATACTCGCCTTGTTCCAGAAAGGATTTGTGGCACCTCTGAGTTGATATAGATACAGCACTTAAGATAGAGATACACTGCTTAGCATGCAATAGGTCCTCAATCAACGTTAGCCTTCCTTCCTAAAGAAAACCTTGGCAATTCAGTCTAATTCAACGTGGAGAGAATGCAGGGCCAAAACGAATTAGGGAAATGTATGTATTTTTAGAGAAAAGTAGTCTTAATAAGTTGATCACCCATTCTTCCAATAAAAAATCGTAATTTTAGAAACTGAGCAGCAATTGTAAAACATCCTCATGTAGGTAAAAAGGCAGTGAAAATAAAATAAACTTTTAAAGGGAAAAAAGGCAATGACTAACACTCCATTTGCATGAGGCTTTATACAGCACGTTGATCCAACAAGATGGAGAAAGTGCTACCTCCGCTCTCCACGCCCTGGCCAGAATTCTTTCTGGGAAGGGCATTTGTTGGGGTAAGTTATTTGGGAAGAAGCAGGATAAGGGGGAAACTAATCTTGGGGAGACTTTTCTGTGACTCCAGAAAAGGATGGTCGTGAGGAGAAACTGAGGAGGGAAGAGAAAGGAGACGAAGCAGGAAAGAAGGTTGAGACCATTTGCTGTAGGATGTGGGGGATCTTCCCAGGAGCCCCCACACTTCACTCACGTCACTTACTCCTGTGCCAATGGTGGTGAAGGGCTTGCTAGGGCTTCGAGAGAAGTGGTTGCACTTTGTGCTCAGACTGATGCGAAGAAAAATAAGAGTAACATGTACAGAAACAGGATCACGGAGCAGGGCAAAGCCAGGGAGCAGTGGGGCACAGACACCCTCAGAAGTTGTGAGAGGAGTCCAAACACACTCGAGGCATTGAGTTGGAGAACCAGAGAGTCTGTGCTGACATCTGGGTTACACTTTTACACATGAACAAAGATGTAAAGAAAAACATGAAAATCGGTGATATATTATGATGGAAAAATTGTGGTTGACTTTTTTAATATTTTTTTCCTGATTCAAAAGTCACACATGGGTACTTTGGAAAATTTGAAAAATACAGAAAAGCATAAGGGAGGAAAACCACCATTCATGTTTTGGTGTATGTCCTCCCACACGTCCACATGCTGAAATGCATACTTGCACATGCACACACACACACTCACATGTAGAAGATCACATACGTCAGATTTTCTGCCCTCCGCTTTTGCTACTCAACTACATAACACGAGCATCTCGTGTGGCATTAAATTTCTTCTTCTATTTCATTTTTAATAGCTGTGTAGTATTCCATACTGTGGGGGTACATTATTTAATCAGTCCCCCCATTTTGGAATTCACTGTTCTAAATAATCTCCCAATACATGCTCTTATACAGAAAATTTTGCACATATATACATGGTTATTTCTTCAGGATCCACTTCTAGGAATAGAACTCTCAGGTCAAAGAAATGTATATACTTAAGGCTTGTGTCACATTTAGCCAAATTGCCTTCCACAGATATTGTACGTATTTTATACTCCACCAGCCATGCATGAAATGCTCATTTCCTCCACATGTTCCCTTAGCACTGGGGATGGTAATTTTCTTTCATCTCTGCCAATTCAACGAATGAAAATGGCGTATCAGTATTGTTTTGTTTTTTGTTTTTTTGATCACCGGGGAGATTGATCATTTTCTCTTATCACGTATTGGACCTTTGGATTTCATTTTTTACTGAATTACATACTCATGTCCTTTGCCTATTTTCTTACTGCAGCTTCTTGTTTTTTTTCTTGTATACTAACCATTTCTCTCTCATATATGCTGTAAATATTCTTTGGTCTATATTCAGCTTTTTAACTTGTTTATACAGTTTTTGAAGCCTGATAGTTTTTATTTTATTTAGTTAAATCTACCAATATTTTTCTTTATTATATGTTTTTAACACAGAAAGATTTTCCCCATTCTGCAATTAGGGAAATATTTGTTTATCATTTTTTAACCCAAATATGCTTTCTTTTTTCTTAATTTTCTTGTCTTTGGTCTAGCTGGAATTGAGTAATCTATATGAGGTAGTTATCTACATCCATGTATTTTGCACATAGTCAATCCTCCCGACATCATTTATTGACTGATCCATTCTTTTCCACTAATGCGACACGCCACCTCTATCGTGGACGGTATTCGTGGGCCCTTACATGGCTGAGAAGGTCTTTCTGTTGACTATTTTTGACAGGGTATAATATCTTGAATCACAAGTTTTTCTCTCAAAATTCTGTAAAAATGACTGCATCTTGTTCTAATATTTAGTTTTGCTTTCTACATTTTTCTATCCTCTGAAAAATTTTACACAGAATAGAAATTATTTGCTTTATAAAGGTTTCAAAGAATTTGCCTAACCACCTAAAATTTCACCATTTTTGGATGTGATCCTTTGAGATTCCCCCTGCCCCAAGCTCTCTCATATTTATGGTTCTATTATTTCATGTCCACTTATGACCTTTTTAACTTTTCTAAAAAATCATTCCACTTATCCAGATTTTCAAGTTCATTAACAAGAAGTTTTACATAGCATTTTACTGAAATTTCCACTTTATCAGAGTTTAGGTTTCCCTTTCTCCTAGCCAATGTCAAATGCTTGTGTTTTATTCCTTTTAATCGTTAACATTGTCGAAGATGGTTTTGTATTCATCTTTTTTTTAAAAAAATTAAATCTTAATTCTACTACCGTTCCCTTTTCTAATTTATTAATTTCTGGCCTTAAATGTACTCCGAGCTTTTCACTTACCTTGGGCTAATTTTCTGGTCCTCTCCCTCACGTCTCGATTTGAACGCCTAGCTCACGTATGTTTTTCTCTCTCCTGCCTGATGAGATAATTGTTAAAGTCTGTGAATGTCCCATCAGTGTTGGTGTGTTGTGTTCTCATTGTTAGCGGCTTCTCCACAGTCTGTAATCATGGTTGTTTTGAATTGATTGTTGACTAAAGAGTCATCGAAATTCTTCGTTATGTCATCCCACGTCCATCTCAGCTCAACCTGCCTCCTTTGGCTTTCTCATTCTTTTTTTTTTTTTTAAGATTTTATTTTTTCCTTTTTCTCC